>NC_060122.1:690199725-690502755 GCF_021461395.2 Schistocerca americana
GAGCACACTTAAGTGAATGGCAGACAGCCACTAAACTACAAACAACCATTATACCCAGTGCCACGGTAAGCAGGTCACTGCTATTCTTATTATTGCATTGATATGGATCTTGTAAAAAAAGGGGTTTTGCAAACGGTTACGACTGTCCCCTCCATTAGTCCCAGAACCTCAGCCTCATGGCGAATATCGCCTATGATTTGAAAGAAAAAACCTATCAAGGCATATGCCCTTCTTTAGTTTTAAGAGTTCAATTGTGTTATCTACCAATGTGAAAACTTGTGCAGCATAGTGAAGTGCTCCCCGAGTGTTAACATCTTTTTAAATGTGTGTGAAATGTGTGAACCTCCCCTCATACTCCACTGCACTGAGTTCCAGTGAACAGACCTGGCCATCGCCACACCTCCTTCCAGCCGGCAGCCTGGGCGCTGCCCACTAAGGACAACACAACACTCCACATCTTGCCGCTCCATCCTGCGTGTATCTTCCGTGGTGATATATATACTCTTTTAAAAAAACAAAGACACTTGGCTTGTATGCCTGATACAAATTATTACTTTCTCAGATGTTTTATTCACACTTGCTAACTCATGTAATTTTATTTTGATGTTTTATACTGTTTATTCCTTGTTCTTGTGTAAACATAATATTGTTGAAGTGTGTAAACCCCTTTGTGACCCCTAAGAGGTCTTCAAAGTCTCCACACCCACCCCTAGTTTAAGGCCCCTACCATCTTCTGTGGGAACCTTTAACAATAACATCTACTTTGTTTTGCAAACTAAAATTATCTACATTTAAATAACAATTACATTGAGCGAATTCACGTACGTTCTCTGCTCCTGCAGAAGGGTGAGGAGTGTAAGGTTGAGCCAGATAGTAGGGGATTCTATTTTTAATTTATTTTGAAAGGTTAATTTCATTCTCTTTTTACGGTCCAGCATTAGCCAGCAGCTTCGGCTGCCTGTAATTTTCTCATCCCACGGTCTGGAAACAGCAAGTCAGCACCAGGGTGGGCAATCTCAATCACGTACCTCCCTCGTGTGCTGACGAGGTAACGTTGCCTAGGTGACGCTAACCAGGCCACGTTTCGGAACTTTCCATGTTGCCCCCGCGGGTTTCTCGGCTTCTGACCAATCGGGGCGGAGGAAGCCGTGCTGGATGTACCCCGCCGCTGTTGGCAAGACTCTCTCTGTCACACGCCCTGTAGCTGTGAACACCACCTACCTCTCCCAGTGCTGCGGCGCCGTGGACTTTGTCTCTGTAGTTGTAGCTGTAGCTTGGACTTGTCCGAATGGCAGACCCCACTATTCATTAACTTCGCCCAGATTTGGTGCAAACTGTGCATCACCTACCACTACTCTCTGGCTCACCCTCACCTCCCTAGGCCTGACTCATGTTGCCCATTTGAATGCATTTTCTGACAATAAATGGCCTTGTCATAAAAACATTGTCCAAATGATTTATTTCAGCCTACCACCTTAGCCGTCCGGTGATCTTGAACACAATTAAGGCTGCCAGCAGAACTCCTTTCTGCAAAACTAGTGCACCTTCCAACAGATGAGATGATGGCAGCCTTCAGCTTAGAGCTATAACACAAAATGGCTCAGCTTTGACAAAAACCACTGCAGCTATATAGAGAGAAGCCTGTTTTCATCCATAATGATCTGTGCACCTCATCACACTTCTGGCTCTGCAATGGCATAAGGCCTCCACTATGGCTGCCTTACCAGGGTCTGTACAAAGTACTTCAACAGCATGACAACAGTTCATCATTGATTGGCATGGCAAACAGGAAAAGACCTGGACAATGATACCACAGAATGACATCAAATGACCCTGATGGGGTTCAGCACTTCATACACACAGGCTACACTGAATGTATCAGCAGGACAGGCAGATGCCTCGGCCACTATGCAAGCTTTCCACCACATGGCATCCCCATCACCTGCAAGTCCAGCTATAATCATTGGGCTGCCAGACATTTCTGGCACCCTTGGCTTCAAGAAAGCGGATGATGCTGTAACAACCACAGCTATCAATCAGTGAGACAAAGACAAGATAATTTAATCTGTATGTTTGATATTTTCTTTCACTCTCTTTGTTTAGTGTTTTTTGTGCATTTTGCTGTGTAATCTGTTCGCAGCAAAAGGATTTTATTGTTTTATATGGAAAATAAGCTTGTGTTTTTTGGATCAGAAGTTTAATAGAAAAATAGTGTAACAAATGTAAATTAAAATTATGTAATATTACAGTTTGTAATATTACATTTTGTTATGCACTGACTCATCCTACATAAGAATGTTCCATTTGTTTACTACATGATTATCTGAACCAATAAAGATTTAATCTAATCTACTTATGCAGACACTGCATGCACCACCAATAGACATTAGTTTCAGTGACTGATGACCTATCCTCACATATTAGATCCAGTACAGTACTGATGCAGGTGACACAACTTTACTTCACAGTAATAATGTCCTCAGTGGCCTTAAAACTTGGGTTGGAAAGACACTCACTCAAGCATATTATTGGTTTGGAGCAAATGTATTACTGGAGAATAAAAACAAACTTCAACAGATGTGTGTTACTCTAAAACAAAGGCTGCCCTGAGATGAGGAAAGTTTTTGAAGGTATATTTATGTGATAAAAAACTTTGGGATCAACATGTAAAATATATTAGAAGAAAGTTATCTAGGGAAATTTATTTGTTAAGGCAGCTAATGGACTATATACCTGAAATATATGTTAGAACATGTTATTTTTCATGTTTCCAAACCATAATATCATATGCTACTATTTTGTAGGGAAACTGCTTGATATCTTCATATAAAGAACACTGGAAACATTTGTTTTGTAAACTCAAAATGACAGTAATAAATTTATATGGAATCAATGTTTTAATTTATAAAAATAAGTAGTTAGCAGAAGCAAAATGCTGAAAAAATGGACATTATTACAACGAAAGAAGCTATAGATGCATTTATACTCTATATCACTGATTGGCAAAATCAATTAAGAGTTATGAACTCTTGGGGGCACAAATTACTTAGTAAAACTGTACAAGATCTAACTGAACTGGGTGGGGGTGGGAGAGCACCCTCTTGTGTCCCTCAGTGCTATTGTTCCTGATGTGGAATTCAACATTGATAAACTTTATGATATAGAGTATGCACTGATGACAGATTTACCAGACTTCGGCCATTTGGATGGAGAACAAAAGTTCATGACTTAATGTCTGGAGAGGTCCCTACAGGAGGTCAAAGGAGATGTACCACATGTTATCTTTTCTATAAGTTTCTGAGCAATGAAGACTTGCACCACAATATTATGCCACAATACCTGCATGAACAACAACGGGGGAAGTAAGTTAACTTCTTGACACTTTTATCTGTAAATCTCTCAAGTGCGTCATACTGATTGGTTTCTCTGTGAGTGTAGACATATGTGTCTCAAATGATATCATAAGTATTGATATAAAGCAATGTGCGAAGAGGGACAGAGTGGAGAGAGGATCAAGAGAGATTCATAAATCAAGAGGTTTTCAGAAATGTAAAACAATGCCCTCATCAAAATGCAAAAACATAGCACCCTTTGACTACAGTATCAGTCTGGTTTAATCCAAGAGCAGAGTGCACTTGGGCTTATTTTATTTTATTGTGAGCTCCATTGATCCTGATAGTAATGGAGTTGCAAGGATATGGAACGAGTAAGTATTTTTACAATATTAACAATAAAGCAGCACACAATATGGTAATTCATTACAACATCCTCCCCCCGTGATCCATGGACCTTGCCGTTGGTGGGGAGGCTTGCATGCCTCAGCGATACAGATAGCCGTACCGTAGGTGCAACCACAACGGAGGGGTATCTGTTGAGAGGCCAGACAAACGTGTGGTTCCTGAAGAGGGGCAGCAGCCTTTTCAGTAGTTGCAGGGGCAACAGTCTGGATGATTGACTGATCTGGCCTTGTAACACTAACCAAAATGGCCTTGCTGTGCGGGTACTGCGAATGGCTGAAAGCAAGGGGAAACTACGACCGTAATTTTTCCCAAGGGCATGCAGCTTTACTGTATGGTTGAATGATGATGGCGTCCTCTCGGGTAAAATATTCCGGAGGTAAAATAGTCCCCCATTCGGATCTCTGGGCGGGGACTACTCAGGAGGATGTCGTTATCAGGAGAAAGAAAACTGGCGTTCTACGGATCGGAGCGTGGAATGTCAGATCCCTTAATCGGGCAGGTAGGTTAGAAAATTTAAAAAGGGAAATGGAAAGGTTAAAATTAGATATAGTGCAAGTTAGTGAAGTTCGGTGGCAGGAGGAACAAGACTTTTGGTCGGGCGAATACAGGATTATAAATACAAAATCAAATAGGGGTAATGCAGGAGTAGGTTTAATAATGAATAAAAAAATTGGAGTGCGGGTAAGCTACTACAAACAGCATAGTGAACGCATTATTGTGGCCAAGATAGACATGAAGGCCACGCCTACTACAGTAGTACAAATTTATATGGCAACTAGCTCTGCAGATGACGAAGAAAATGAAGAAATGTATGATGAAATCAAAGAAATTATTCAGATAGTGAAGGGAGACGAAAATTTAATAGTCATGGGTGACTGGAATTCGGTAGTAGGAAAGGGGAGAGAAGGAAACGTAGTAGGTGAATATGGATTGGGCCTAAGAAATGAAAGAGGAAGTCGCATGGTAGAATTTTGCACAGAGCACAACTTAATTGTAGCTAACATTTGGTTCAAGAATCATGAAAGAAGGCTGTATAGGTGGAAGAAGCCTGGAGATACTGACAGGTTTCAGGTAGATTATGTAATGGTAAGATAGAGATTTAGGAACCAGGTTCTAAATTGTAAGACATTTCCAGGGGCAGATGTGGACTCTGACCACAATCTATTAGTTATGAACTGTCGATTAAAACTGAAGAAATTGCAAAAAGGTGGCAAATTAAGGAGATGGGACCTGGATAAACTGAAAGAACCAGAGGTTGTAGAGAGTTTCAGGGAGAGCATAAGGGAACAATTGACAGGAATGGTTGAAAGAAATGCAGTAGAAGAAGAATGGGTAGCTTTGAGGGATTAAGTAGTGAAGGCAGCAGAGGCTCAAGTAGGTAAAAAGATGAGGGCTAGTAGAACTCCATGGGTAACAGAAGAAATATTGAATTTAATTGATGAAAGGAGAAAATACAAAAATGCAGTAAATGATATCGACATGAAGTGCAAAATGGCTAAGCAGGGATGGCTAGAGGACAAATGTAAGGATGTAGAGGCTTATTTCACTAGGGGTAAGATAGATACAGCCTACAGGAAAATTAAAGAGACCTTTGGAGAAAAAAGAACCACTTGTATGAATATCAAGAGCTCAGATGGAAACCCAGTTCTAAGCAAAGAAGGGAAAGCAGAAAGGTGGAAGGAGTATATAGAGGGTCTATACAAGGGCAATGTACTTGAGGACAATATTATGAAAATGGAAGAGGATGTAGATGAAGATGAAATGGGAGATATGATACTGTGCGAAGAGTTTGACAGAGCACTGAAAGACCTGAGTCGAAACAAGGCCCCGGGAGTAGACAACATTCCATTAGAACTACTGACAGCCTTGGGAGAGCCAGTCCTGAGAAAACTCTACCATCTGGTGAGCAAGATGTATGAGACAGGCGAAATACCCTCAGACTTCAAGAAGAATGTAATAATTCCAATCCCAAAGAAAGCAGGTGTTGACAGATGTGAAAATTACCGAACAATCAGTTTAATAAGCCACAGCTGCAAAATACTAACGTGAATTCTTTACGGACAAATGGAAAACCTAGTAGAAGCCGACCTCGGGGAAGATCAGTTGGATTCCGTAGAAATATTGGAACACGTGAAGCAATACCGACCCTTCTCTTAGAAGCTAGATTAAGGAAAGGCAAACCTACATTTCTAGCATTTGCAGACTTAGAGAAAGCTTTTGACAATGTTGAGTGGAATACTCTCTTTCAAATTCTGAAGGTGGCAGGGGTAAAATACAGGGAGCGAAAGGCTATTTTCAATTTGTACAGAAACCAGATGGCAGTTGTAAGAGTCGAGGGGCATGAAAGGGAAGCAGTGGTTGGGAAGGGAGTGGGACAGGGTTGTAGCCTCTCCCCGATGTTATTCAATCTGTATATTGAGCAAGCAGTAAAGGAAACAAAAGAAAAGTTCGGAGTAGGCATTAAAATCCATGGAGAAGAAATAAAAACTTTGAGGTGCGCCGATGACATTGTAATTCTGTCAGAGACAGTAAAGGACTTGGAATAGCTGTTGAACGGAATGGACAGTGTCTTGAAAGGAGGATATAAGATGAACATCAACAAAAGCAAAACAAGGATAATGGAATGTAGTCGAATTAAGTCGGGTGATTATGAGGGATTTAGATTAGGAAATGAGACACTTAAAGTAGTATTGGAGTTTTGCTATTTGGGGAGCAAAATAACTGATGATGGTTGAAGTAGAGAGGATATAAAATGTAGCTGGCAATGGCAAGGAAAGCGTTTCTGAAGAAGAGAACTTCGATAACATCGAGTATATATTTAAGTGTCAGGAAGACGTTTCTGAATGTATTTGTATGGAGTGAAGCTATGTATGGAAGTGAAACATGGACGATAAATAGTTTGGACAAGAAGAGAATAGAAGCTTTCGAAATGTGGTGCTACAGAAGAATGCTGAAGATTAGATGGGTAGATCACATAACTAATGATGAGGTATTGAATAGGTTTGGGGAGAGGAGGAGTTTGTGGCACAACTTGACTAGAAGAAGGGATCGGTTGGTAGGACATGTTCTGAGGCATCAGGGGATCACCAATTTAGTATTGGAGGGTAGCGTGGAGGGTAAAAATCGTAGAGGGAGACCAAGAGGTGAATACACTAAGCAGATTCAAAAGGATGTAGGTTGCAGCAGGTACTGGGAGATGAAGAAGCTTGCCACAGGGTAGAGTAGCATGGAGAGCTGCATCAAACCAGTCTCAGGACTGAAGACCACAACAACAACAACAGAAACAACATGGAACATTAGAAGAAATAAAAACATATTACATACATCAGAATTAACACTTACGTGTACACGCTGAAATTAACTATATCAAAGTGTTTGAGTGACAATATAACACTACAGCAACAAATAGTTTACATTTATGCTTACAATTAATGGCTAACTCAATTGTATAACAAAAATTTGCTCCTATGCACTAAAAAATTCACTAATTGAATAGAATGACTTTTGTACTAGCTATTCCTCCAGTTTACTCTTGAACTTTGTTGTCTTAGAAGCAAGACTTTTGATGACACTGGGTAGAGCATTGTAAATTTTGATACCTGTATAATTTACTGCTTTCTGTACTAGGGTATAGTTTGACTCATAACTATGAAAGTCCTCTTTTGACCTTGTGTTGTGACCATGATATTCACTATTGATTTTGAAGAGAGAGTGGTTTTTATTAATGAAGCATACAAGGGAGTATATATACTGAGATATCATTGTAAATACCTGTAGTTTCCTAAACAGATTCCTGTGTGAGTGCCTTGGTTGCACACGACTCAAGATGTGTATAGCTCTCTTCTGACCAATAAAAGCTTTTCCGGCAAAGGGCTTGGTGCCCCAAAAGATGATTTTGTAAGATGAAAGTGCACGGAAATATCTGAAATAAGCCTCTTTATGTGTGGTGGATGCAGTTATTTGTAAGGCAAATGTTGCTGAAAGCAGCCTTAGATCTAGGATTGGACCAATTTAGTTTGCAATCTATGGACACACCCAGGAACTTAGCTGAGTTGACTTGCTTTATTTGTTGTCCATTACAATCTAATTCTATATTTATATCCCCCAGTTCTTTATGTGCCATGTGAAACTGTACCATAATGAGCCCCCCCCCCCCCCCTGAGAATGTCCATTACAGTTAAACCATTTCAGAATGTCAACAAATGCATTGTTCACAGATGTTTCCTGGTTGTTCCCTGTTGCTTTATCAACTAGAAGTGAAGTATTGACAGTGAATAGGGTGAACTTGCTCACTGACGTGGTGCAGTTGGGAGGTCATTTATAAATATAAGAAACAATGAGGGTTCCGATGCAGACCCTTGAGGCACTCCAGTGTTGACTGTGCCCGTCTTGGATAAAGCTGGGATTCCATTACTGTCAGTTGTTATTACCTTCTGTCTCCTATATGTAAGGTAGGTTTTAATGCATGTCCCCATTATTCCACTTAACACATAGCAGTCTGATTTATTTAGCAGAATTTCATGCTCGACACAGTCAAAAGCTTTGGATAGGTCACATAGGATTCCAGTTAGTGCCAATTTTCTGTTAAGAGATTCGAGAATTTGATAGGTGAAAGAGAAAATAGCATCATCAATTGATAGGCCTTGCTGGACCCAAACTGACATTGACTGAGAATGTTATGGCTGTTCAGGTGATTAACAATTCTCCGGTATAACAGTTTGAAAGACTTGTTAGCATGGATACTGGGCAGTACTTTGTTACACCAGTTTTTTGCCTTTCTTGAAAAGTGGTTTCACACAGGCATATTTTAATCTAAGTGGAACAATACCTTGTTTTCAAGATTTGTTAAAAATTTAATTCCTGGGGGCAGTTTGTCAATCTCAAAAGGCATATTCATAGGTCGGCCATATACCACTTCATAAGGGCAGTATCCTGTGGCCTCATGGACACAGCTATTATATGCTGACATGACGTATTGTATTGGATGCACCTGTCCCAGTCCGAGTGATTTTTATTGACAGAGTAAGAAAGCATGCACGTAACGGTGCAGTGGACTCGTTCTAACCGTCCGTTCGCTTTAGGGTAAAATGGTGTTCTCCACTTTTGGATTTGCAACTTCTGTAAATAATGCTGACATAAAATTCGTGCCTTGATCTGTAAGTACAGCTTCAGGACTTCCATATGGCAACACTAGATGGGTGACAAATGCTCGCGCTACAGTTTCTGCTGACATACCTGATATGGGAACAAGAATTAAGAATCTGGAAAAAGGATCTATTATTGACAACATATATTTGTTATTCTGTGGACTCAAAGGGAAAAAGCCGACAATATCTGCGGTTACTAAGGCCCAGGGACAAGTGGCTTCTGGCACTTGTTGCAAAGGTACCTTAGTTTGAGGTGGCAATGACCTCTTAACAAAGGGCAAGCAATTTTGTATATACTTTTGTATGTCTCCTCGTCTGCCTTCCCAGAAATAACGGGCAGCTATTCGACAATTGGTGGTGTGCAGACCATTATGACACACTTGCAGGCTATCGTGACAGTGTGCTATTATCCTCGGATGTATTCCTTTTGGGATTACTACTCGTTTACCCAGTGGGGTTTTTCGATACAATATCCCATCTTCAACAGAAAATTCAAGCAAAGTTTTGTACTTCTGACATTTAACATCTCTTTGCTGTGCTTCCCTCATTTCTTCAATAGAAACATCATTGGTAACAATCACTCTAACTTTCTGGCTTAGCGCATCGGCATTTTGATGCAACTTGCCTGGTTTATGTTTGCCTCATATTCAGATTCGCGCAATTTTAAAGCTCAACGAGTTAACCTGCTACTAGGATCTTTCAAGCTCAATATCCACTGTAATGCGGCGTGATCTGTAATGACAATAATCTTCCTCCTGTACAAATAGCATCGAAAGTAGGTTATAACAAACATGAGTGCTAAAAGTTCCTTCTCAGTTGTAATGTAATTCAATTCTGCTTTGTTAAGATGTCAAGATGCATAACCAATTGGTCGCTCTTCTCCATCAATTTCTTGCAACAAAATGGCTCCTGAACCATAATCTGAGGCATCTACTGACAGCATAAATGGTTTTTCAAAATCTGGGTAGGCTAGTACAGGGGCTCCAGTCAAAGTATGTTGAAAATGTTGCACTGCTGCATCACTTTCCTTGGTCCAAGTGAAACTAACTCCCTTCTTCACTATCTTAGTCAGGGCTTAGCAATGGTAGCATAATAATTTGCAAGGCCTAAAAATGACTGTAGTTCTTTGATATTTGTTGGTGTTGGAATGTCCTTTACTGCTGTGGTCAAATGGGGATCCAGTTTGACACCTTCCTCACTTATATGTCCTAAATATTGTAGCTGTGATTGGGCAAAGGCACTCTTCTCCAGTTTCACACTCAGGTGAGCTCCTTTCAGCCTTTCCAATACGTCCCTCAGTCTCTCTGCATGTTCCTTTATCATCTTGGAAAACATGTTGTGGGTTTCAGTCCGCACAACAAATCTGCAAATCTTTGAAAAGTGGCGGGCACATTCCTCAAACCAAATGGCATTCTTACAAATTCATATAGTCCCATAGGTACAAGAAAAGCAGTTTTATGGTGATCCTGGGGTACCATAGGTATTTTATGATATCCAGAGCACAAATCAAGGCTCGTGAAAAACTTACTGTTGCCTAGTCGGTCTAAGGTTTCGTCAATATGCAGTAGGGGGTGTGTGTCCGCCTTCATATCGACACATAGATGATAGGCTTTCTCACCATTTACTGACTTCTTCGGCACGATGACCGCAGGAGACACCCAAGAGCTTGAGGAGGGCTGAATTATTCCTGCTACAAGCTGCTGCTGAATCATATCTTCGACTACTGATTGCAAATGATACGGTATACGATATGGCCTTTGCGCAATCAGTCGAGCTCCACCGGTTGGGATTTCGTGCTGAACCAAATCCGTGGCTGGTAGAAACTGCCTCTCTTCATACAACCAAGAAAATTCCTCTAACACTGGCTGTAGCATCTTTTTCTCCTCAATGCTTAAATGACTTAACTTCTCTGTCAACTGATTCCGGAATGGTGACGCTACATAACACACTTTTCTAACCGGAAACTTCTTTCTCCACTGTCCCTTCTCATCTGTACTTCATTGAATCCCGGCTCCTCCTACTTCTTCCAAAATCTCCTGTCCACTAGCAACAATAGCACCTTTCAGTATTACAACATCTTCCACACCAAAGTTATCTATACTCACCGGCATTGCAAAACCTTTGTTTTCTTTCCGGTTGGCAAATTCTTCTCTTAATATGCACAGATTGACGATCTAATACATCATTCTGGGTGAGCGGATCCACCAGAATGTCTGTCTTTGGCTGCTTCTGATTTTTGACATCTATCCAAAAATTTTCCCACTTCTGCCTGATGGGTAGGTGCAGTGCTGAAACAATGAACTGCTTCACCAAACTACATAGTTTGCGTTCGATAATTCACTATCCCCTGATAATGGTGCAAGAAGTAATTCCCTAACATGTCAAAAAATTGCATTTCTTTAGTCTCACTGCTTCCATCTCCTGACTGTATTTATTCTCATCTATAACTAATTTGTTCCTCAGTATGCCACTTACACTAACATGTTCCGCCTCTTTATTCCGGTCCTCACCGGGTGTATTATTCTAGCTGGGGCGCGGGTGGGTGACAGAGCCTGCTCCCCACTCGTTTTCCTGATTCGACCCCGTGTTGCTGCAGTGACCACGCATCTGGTTAAAAAATAGTGACTTTGTTGGACAATCATTATTGAGATGGCCTATAGTCTGGCAAATAGTGCAGAACGGTGCATGACAGCGCATGGCTGTGTGTTTGGGTCTCCCACAACACTGACAAAACACTTCCTTTGCTGATACCGGTAATAGATGTGGCAGACGCAGTGCAGCAGCGCAGAAGTGCAATACATCTCTGTGTATTATTGCCAAATGAACAGCTTCAAACAGAGAGGAGGGGGGAGGCCGCTTTAACTTCTCCACCAATTCGGGGGTCAATACACATCAATAGCTTCAGCTTCTTCTTCTGAGCGCAAAATCCTATTCTCACTGGCGTTTTCACTGAGCTTGTAGGTACGACAAGATATGGTTTGTAGGCAACCTGCAAAAGCGTCAAAACCCTCACTAGGCTTCTGTCTAAGAGTAGATAATTGGTCTCTGTAATATCCAGTACCAATGGTGTCAGAATAATGCGTAGTTAATCCGCGGGCCAAAACTTCAAAGTCTTGCCTATCACGCAATTCGTCCACTGTCTCATTCATGCCTCCCCTGTCAACTTCAATCTGGCTACATTGACCAACAGATCATCCGGACAGGTGCAAGTGCGAACCACATCGCGAGTATTCTGTATGAACATAACCACATTTTCGCAGGACTTTCCAGAAAAGGTGGAAATGAAAGAAGTTGCAGGAAAATTACTTACAGTTGCCATGTTAGCTGAGATTGTGGCAGTTGTGTTAGTGACAGAATTAGTATTAGCTGTCATGGGTTGTACATTTGTTACAAGTGTGGAGCTAGTCACAGGTACAGAAGTTCATACACTGGCTTCCAGCGTCTGTTTCAAGACGCAGTTTTCCTCGATTAACTCTCCATTTTGGATGAACAATTGGTTCATTCTAGTTTTAATAGCTTTGAGCGGGTCTTGCGAGACAGCTGCCTCTTCAGGAGTATCCCGTTCGGTTGATTTGAGTTCCCTTCGGCATGCTTACAAAATCAGGGGGCACTAGTGACCCAAAAGTGAATGTTACAAAGAGAAGGGTCACAAAATAACCTAATCCATCGGTGCATGGCTCGTGATGTTAAAGTTTGAAGTGATCCTGCGACTTATGTGAAGGTTGAGTCAGCGCGACGTGCTAGTGGCGGCAACAGCGTGGTGGAGCAGCGGTTGGCAGGATCATCGGCGGCCAGGTGGCTACTGGACCCTTGGGCGGCAGCAGATACGTTGGCGGCGGGCAATGGTGGTTCGTCTGGCACGCGGCCACAGGCCCCTGGCACGGCGATGGGCGGCGGCGAGCAGCGGTGACGGTGTCCGGCTCTTGTGGCTGGTTCCCTCAGACTCAGACGGCCATGTCACTGCAGCGTGCACCCTGTTCGTTTCTACTGACACAGCCACAGCCTGTACGGTACGAACGTGGTAGCCAGCTAGCACATTCTATAGGAGCGAACTGCTCGGCTCTAGAACTGTATTGAAGTACAAGATACTGTGGAATGGGGCTATTGGCAAGATACATTTGCCGGAAGAGTTTGGATTAGTGACAAAGTTTCTATGGGAATGTATCCTGATTCTGACACCAGTTTGTTCAAGATCGCTGGATGGCCTAGGCAGTGGGTGGAAATAAATCATTTGGACAATTTTTGTACGACAAGGCCATTTATTGGCAGAAATGCATTCAAGTGGGCAACATGAGTCAGGCCTAGGGAGGCGAGGGTGAGCCAGAGCATAGTGGTAGACAATGCATATTCACATCAAACCTGGACAAAGTTAATGAATAGTGGTGTCTGCCATTCGGACAAATCCGAATGGCATGGCAGCTACAGAGACAAAGTCCATGGTGCCGCAGCACTGGGAGAGGCAGGTGGTGTTGACAGCTAAAGGGTGTGCGGCAGAGAGTGAGTCTCACTGACGGGTGGCGGGGTACATCCAGCATGCCCATGCGGCTTCCTCCATCCTGATTGGTCAGAAGCGGAGAAACCCACAGGGGCGGCATGGAAAGTTCCGAAGTGTGGCCTGGTCAGGGTTACCTAGGCGGCATTACCTCATCAGCACATGAGGGAGGCGCATGCTCGAGATTGCCCATCCCGGTGCTGCTGACTTGCTGTTTCCAGACTGTGGGACAAGAAAATTACAGGCAGTCGGAACTGCTGGCTAATGCTGGACTGTAACGAGAGAATGAAATTAACCATTTGAAATAAATTAGCCACGGAATCCCCTACTATCTGGCTCAACCTTAGAATTGTTCAAGTCAGGTGGACTGCTGAACAATCTAGTTTGTCCTTAATCACAGTTTGTAGACTCAAGAGAATCAGTGGTAATGCATCTGTGCACTTTCCCTTTACTGCACATTGAGGCTGCTTTAAAGGGTCCATGAAACCCTAGTACCATCCTATTGCTGGTGGGGTTGTAGCAGGTTGTTCTTAAATGTGCACAGCCACACATATGTAAAATCTCATGTAAAAGCACTGATTCAAAGTGCCTTCTGCAGTCTGTCATTATTACTTTCAGCATATCAAACCTCACAATCCAGCCTGTCATTAAGGCCCATGCCACTGTTTCTGCCATGTCAGCTATTGGAAAAATTTCCAGCCAATGTGTGCTGCTGTAGTCACCATCATTATGCAGTTAATTGACCCAGAGGATGGCAATGACATGGCTATACCAACACGGATATGCATGAAGTAAGCTGTTTGCGTATCAAAGGTTCCCACAGGTACTGACACATTTCGAACAATTTTTGCATTGTTGGCACTTTATGAAAGCTTGTGCCAAACAGTGGCAATCCCTTTTCATTCTCAATCACACAACTTTCTTTGCAACAAGTCTGACATAGTCCACATGCTGGGATGCACCATGTTCTGATAATCACCAAAGACTATGTGCCGATATTTCTGTGGTATGAACAGCCTCTGTAAGCTAGGGATGGCGGTTATCACTGAAACACCTGGTTCTTGGTTACATCGGTTTTTACAACACCAGTTTAACCCAGCTGTTAAAACCACTCAAAATAATTGGTTTATGAAATAACTGATTTTTGGTTTTTTCCTATTACAGTATAACCTTGTTAGTGCGAACTCACATAAGACAAACTCACGGTTAACGTGAAAAAAATATTGGTCCCGCCAGGAATACATTAGTTCTTGTGGTATGTCTTATTGGTTAACACAAATTTCGGTTAAGGTGAATTACAAACTCTGTTTCAGTTCGTAGCGTAATTAAATTTCACTGTAACACAAACTTCCGACCTTAGAGTATTCTAAAGCGTAATTTTTTTTCCGATATGAATGTAGGAAATGTAGCTACAAAACTAATTATACTTATTTTTGGCTCATTTTTAACGTATTATAGGTCGGTAGCCGCGATTATCACCTCAACAATCAGCGTATGCTGTACATTTTAAGACATTCAATAATGTGTGCAGCAGCATTTAGGAATGTACTCAGTGCCAGATTTGACAGATGTTCTGTTAGTCGTGGCCATATTGAGTTGGAATACTGAATAAAAACTACAGTTTACAATTGGTACCGTAGCACGCGAAAATGGCAAAGAGGAAACAGACAGCTCTAAATGTACAGTTAAAGCTTAAGATTCTAGATGAAGTGGACCATGGTACCAAGAAAACAGCAATTGCAGAGCAGTTTGGAATACCTAAATCTACTTTATCTATGATTATTAAGAATCGAGAAAAAATTATTGATGCTGTGGCATCAGGTTCTGGAAACAAATCTAAACAACTTCGTACTACCAAGTATGAAGACATCAAGACATTACTGCTAGAATGGTTCAATCATATATGTGCACCTAACGTACCTTTAACTGGTCCTGTGATTCAGTCAAAAGCAAATAATATTGCTAAAGATATGGGCTTCGAAGACTACTGTTGTTCTGCTGGTTGGCTGTATCGGTTCCAAAAGAGACATTCAATTTCATCTGTACATATTTGTGGTGAAGCAAATAAAGTTGATGAAGAAAGTGCGAAGAGCTGGTAGCATGAATTCAACCGAGTGAGGGAAAAGTATGCCTCATGTGATGTGTTTAACAAGGATGAAACTGGATTTTTCTACAATCTTTTTTCGAAATCACACCCTGGGGATAAAAGGTGATAAGTGTCATGGTGGAGCACAAAGCAAACAACGTGTGACTGTTGTACTGTGCTGTAATGCTGACGGCAGTGAGAAGTTTCGTCCCTGGGTTGTCAGTAAATCCAAGAAACCATGTTATTTTAAAAGCATAAATATGGACACTATACCTTGCATCTACTTTCACCACAAGAAAGCTTGGATCGATGGTACGCCGTTTCGCAAGTGGCTTCTTCATTTCAACAGTTGGATGATTGCTGAAAATAGACATGTTCTTCTTACATTGGACAAATGTACTGCCCATAACATTCATGATCTGAACCTGCCCAACAAAAAGGTTCAGTTTTTTTCCAACCAACGCCACAAGCTGCCTTCAGCCTTTGGACCAAGGCGTAATCTCTCTCATAAAGAGAGCTTATCATAAGCGACTTGTAAGAGCTGCAATTTGTGCTGCTGAAAACAATAGTGCAACCCCAAATTGGAATCTGCTGACGCAATAAAAGGCATTGCAGCAGCCTGAAACTCAGGATCGCTACCTCATATAGGGAAGTGCTTTAACAGAGCTTGGAGACATAGCAACACTGAAGATGTCCACAAGTTAGAAGATGCCACTTCACCTGATGAATGGACAGTTATGCAGGACATTGCGAACCCTGGGATTAGTTTCGAAGAACTCATTAGTGTAGACGACAATGTTGCCATATGTGCTTCTGTGGAATCGGATGTGCCAAAAGCTGCGAATGAGGTGCAAGAAGGGCCATCAGAAGAAAGTGAAGAGGAAGAGAATACAGATACCATTCCACCTACCCGTCAGGAGATGTTTACAGCCTTGGACTGTTTAGAACAGTTCGCTTCAACATCCGACGTCACTGCTGGGTTTACGGTTGATATCATTACAATTAGTTGTGAAATTACAAAAAAATTATTGTTCCCATGAACGTCAGCGAACCGCGACCAAATTTTTTCCAAGAAATTAATGTACATAATTTCTAAGTACTTGTAATTTTACAATCACTTTATAGTGTTATAAGTCTACAATAATGTGATTGATAGTGTAGTGTATTAGTGTACTGCTGTACATGTATACTTATTAAAATCTGTGTTATTCACTTAACACGATTTTTTTTAACATGAACTCCTGATTTTTTGGTCCCTTTGTACTCGTGTTACTGTATTTCCTGCAGTAAACACAAAAGTTGAGCCATGATAGTAAAATTTTGATTCCCTTAGTTTCAAGATACATAGAATCAAAATATTAAATTAAATAGGCAAATAAAAATCTCTCCACCATTCACTGCTTTTTTTGAAAGGTGATAAGTGGTTGACTATTACAAAAAAAATTGCCAGTATTCTCCTATTGATTCTAATTTTTTAATCTCTGCTCAAAAATCATGTAATTGGGAATCCTACCACTATTTGAACATTCAAATAGTCAGTGGTAAAGGGTGAAAACTGAGGATGAAGATCACTATTTTTCATGTTAATTTGTCCATTTTCAACTGCAAGTTATGTAACAAAAATGTCAGGAAAGGTATCCAGTGCAAATATTGTGAATGGTGGTTTCACGAAAACTGTTGCAAAATAAACATAAAATTAATAACTATGGACTACTCATGGTTGTGTAATGTGTGTGTAATATAAACATGTGAAAAGAAGTATATAAACATTATCAGAGACAAGGATTCAATAATTGAAATGTTGCAAAGTGATATTGAAGCACTAAAAATAAAGTGTGCTGCTTCAGAACACAAATGCACAATCTTGGGGAGCAGCAATAATTTAAAAGTGAATGAAAACAAATGTACTGTAACTGTTGAATCACATGAACCCAAGAAATGCGCTACAGCTGAAAAAATAGAATAAGACAATTCAGGTAAAAACAGTGTAAGAATATCAGATGAGCACCAACGTTCCATAAATATTCAAAACCTGAACCAAAAAAGGCTTGTGTCTGACAATGAAGAAGACAGCTCTGCAGTGTTAAAAATCACAAAAACAAACACGAAATCTCCAAAGAACAATTCTTCAGCCATGCAAAAACAAATACATCATGGATTAAAATTTAAAAAATTCAGAGACAGCCATGCACGCAATGTTTCAAACTTTGTATCAAACTCTGCTAAGGAGAACATGAGTGTTTCAGCTGTTGCTAAGCCTGGAGCGAAATTTGGAAATGTAACCAGCAATATAAAAAAGAATGTGCCAGTTCCACTAAAAGTGACTGTGTAGTTCTCATAGTGGGATCAAATGATGTTTACTGCAATGAGGCCAGCGCATTTATAAGAAATCTGATCGTTATCATGCAGTTGCTATCGACTACAAATGTAATAGTAGCGAATTTACCTTTGAGATTTGATCTGGCGGACTGGTCTTGTGTAAATAGTGAAATTTGACGAACAAATAAAAAATTACAACATTTCTGCTCCAAGTTTAGAAATGTAAGACTTCTTGACATCAGCAGCTACGAAAACACTAGTTTCACAACACATGGTCAACATTTAAACCTACCTGATAAGAAGAGACTTGCATTAGACATAAACAAAGTTGTTGACATAATAATTTGTGAAAACAGCTGTGGAAACAGACGGGCTATTGCCCTAAATCCCAACACGCAGGGAAACCAGTGGAAAGAGCCAACTACAACTGGATTTGGCCCAATATAAACAATCCTGAACAGGAGGAAATTCAAAGTGACAAACTAAAAGTACCATTAAGGCTCATGTACTTAAATATACAATATCTTAGAAATAAACTCAATGTTTTGCAGACTTTTGTAAATGATCATTCGCCTCATGTAGTTGTGTTAACCGAGCATGGACTGAAATCTGAGGAAATTATTTACTTTAAACTAGACGGATATTTCCTAGGAAACAGTGACTGTAGACAGCATCATAAAGGTGGAGGTGTAGCAGTATTTGTTAGAGAGCAGCTCAAAGTAAATAAGTTAAACCATCTAGATAAGTATAATAATGAAGGCTTGATGGATGTGACAGGCGTTGAACTCCATATCAAAGGTTGCGGAAAGGGCACAGTGAAACAGAAAATTATTGGGATTTATTGTCCACCAAAATCAGAGGTAGGGCATTTCATAGATATTTTTAGTATAATAGTGGGGCACTGTGACCCAAACAAGGTAACAATACTTGGTGATTTGAATATAGAGGCAACATCTTGCAATAACCGTAACAGCAGGCTAATAGATACCCTTAACTCGTATAATCGTATGAATGCAGTAAACTCAGATACAAGAGTAACTCAGTCTACTTCTAGTAGAATAGACTACATAATACTAAGTATAGAGGTAAAAGATAGCATTAGATGCTGGAATGTGCACTTCCACTACTCAGACCACAAATGTCAATTTGTAGACTGTGAACACACAAGCATCCAAGAAAGGACTCAAGTTGTAGAACATAAAATAATGCTTAAAGAGAAAAACATTAATGCTTTTAAAAGTAAACTAGCATCTGAGGAATGGCAACTAGTTCGTCAGCAAAAAGGGTCCAAATACAAATGGGCCAAATTTTACGATGTTATTTTACAATATCTTAATTTTTGCTGCCCATTGAAAGAAATTAAGAAAGTAATGACTCACAACCAAAATGTAAAAAACACCAGACTGTCTCTTCCAGCTTACATGATTAAACTTAGGCAAAATATTGAGGATATAAGTGTGCTACATAAGTAAACTAAATTGCAAATGTTACTTATAATCCATCTTGACTGCAAAATTTTTTTTATTCACATGACCGGTTTTGGTTCCTCTAGAACCATCTTCAGATCTGAAATGACAATGATACTAATTTACTATTTCGCAAATGCAAGCATATTTCATCCTACCCAATCAACATCAAATTCACCAGAACGTACCTGCAATTTTGGTTACAGGAATAACCCGTCCACACTCAGCAACCTTCACATGCTGCATCACATTAAATTGGTTGGCGGAATGCACATCATTTATATTAATTATAAAACTCTTACCAACAGGTGGCATCTGGTACATTTGTTACATTACATACGCACATACTGTATTAAATAGATTTTTCTAATTTGCTTTTATCTCTAAAAATACTTAGTTAAGATCTATAGTTGTCAAGGTTAAAATCTGTACTTGTCAAAATTAAAATACACAATAAAATTATCGTTTTTGTATGATCAAAAACAAAGGGCGATTTCTATATCCATGGCACTGGTGTAGACTTGTTTTCCTCCATGGTCTGCTTTCGCGACACAAATAGGTATAATTTACTTCGATGGTATACAGGCTACTACGATTGTTACTAAACCAATAGTAAGTAGAAAGAGAACTAAGTATTTTAAAACAAGTGGCCATAGTGAATGGATATATGAGTAAGGAGGTGATGAATATTTATAATAAGATAAAGAAGAGGCAAATGAAACAATTAGAAGGAAGGCAAGTCGCAGTTAAGAGGAACAGCAAGAAAAAATACGTGGCTCTCACTTACAGTGGAAGAATTACATATAAGATTGAAGTATGCTTTCGTAAATCCGACGTTAAAATAGGTTTCCGAACAAATAACACGCTAAAATTGAAGCTCCTTCACAAAATATGTAATAGTAGGAATACATTTCAGGATTCAGGTGTATATAAGATCAAATGTGATGACTCCAGTAAACAATACATAGGACAGACTGATAGGAACTCTGAAACTAAATTCTGGGAGCACACCCGCTCTCAAAACAAAACAGCATTTGGGATGCATTTGGCTGCCTTAAAGCACTCAGTCACAAACATAACAAAACTTAGAAATCCTACATAGAGCTCATAAGGGACGGTTTCTTAACATTTTAAAAGAAGTTGAAATATACACCCACAAAAAGAAAGACCCGGACTTACTCCTCAACGAGAAAAAGCGAGTTCAACCATATTGCCTAATTTAGTATTTATGATGACTTACTGAAATGATTACTGTTGCGTATAGAAGGCCAAGCCGAAGGATGGGAGATGGTGCATGGTGAAACAGTTGGAAGATACATGCAGTACCTAGTGTCATTGACAGGGCCCTCCTGCATGGTCCTCTTACCCACGGCGATGGACATCAGATGACTGAACGGCTCGTGGGTCAACACTGAAATAGCGGGCACCACAAAAGCAGACCATGGAGGAAAACAAGTCTACACCAGCACCATGGATATAAAAACAAAGAGAGAGAGAAACAATAGATCAAACACATGGATTAAGTTATCATTTCATTGTCTTGGAGGTTGACAGCTGTGATCACTATATATTGTACAAGTGTGAAGAGAATATAATTTAAAAGCAGGAAGAATGTGTGCTATTCAGGTAGATTCATATTTGTATAACAGTAATATTTACACAGTAGATCATTAAGGTTCTTAGGAGCTACTAACATTTGTATTAGGGGGACTGCAAAGCAACGTCATGAACAGGCAAATCGTTAACAACTTTTTATTTTGAATCATTGATGTAATCACACTCATCACCAACAATCTTCTGCCATCTATTGTGCAAATTTTCAATGCCAGATCCAGTGATCAACCAATCAAAAAACTTTCTGTGTTGTGCCACTGAAGCAATAAGTTACTTGTGGTGAATTGGTTAGGTTTGTCTTTGCCAAACTGTTGCAAATGTTCTGGGAAGAGCAACCACAGTTTTTTAAGAATGTTTGACAGTTCCTTGATTGTTTGACATGAAATTGCTTCCACACTTCTGCCCTTAACATGTCATTGTCTTAAGTTATTGGTCTTCCTGAGTGATACAAGTCAGAGGGATCAAAATTACTGGATTTGAACTTAGAAAACCACTTTTGGCATCTACAAATATCTAAAGCACTTGAATAAGTAAGACAAATGTAGCAACTGTTGGGTTATACCCTTGTGAAACTCAAAAAGCATATGATGCCGGATATGTACCTCTTCTGGTATTTGGCTGGCCATCTCACCATAAATTGTAGGAAAAAAGGATTTAATTATTTACAGGTAAACAAGCCTTTTTACAGGTAACAAGCCTTTTACAGGTAAACTAGCCTTAAAACATCTTTCACATAACTTTGAAGTATACACTGAGATGCTAGCTGAAAAATGACAAATGAATATCAGCATGCATAGAAACAACATTACTTTCTGGCTCCCCTCATATAATACATCAGCTAAGTACAGACACAAATATTTAGTGTACTTCCTTAAAGAATTTGTGCAGGCTACAGAAGCAGTGATGAGTCAAATATGCCTTAGCAGCTGACTTGAACTTTGACAGGCCACTTACTGATTTCTGGGGAAAGCTTAATATAAATAGCTTTCCCATAATGCAGGGTTCCTTTTTAATATAGGCTGGTGTTCACTGGATCTATAAGAAAGTTTTCTTTTTGCCTAATGTTATGGGAGTGAATATTTACGTATTTTTGGAAGAGAATGGCATTTTCCACTGCCCATTTTTTTGTAGAGCAGTTATCTCATACACATAGATACATGGAAGTGAGAGGATCTCCAGATTTTTAATAGTGGTTTTGTTCCAGTTTACATCTTTCATTGTTCTTATACTCCTTTTTTGTAGCCTAAAGAGTTTTTGGCTGAGAGAAGAGTTGCCCAAGAAAATAATTCCATATTTCAGTTGTGCATATATATTGATGAGGTACACAGTTTTCAAACACTCTTTTGTTGTGGCATCCTTCTAATATTCTCATCAAGTATCATGCTGTGAAAAATTTTTTGTAGAGGTTTTCAATATGTTTTGCCCATGTAAGATTATTTTGGAGCCATATGCGCAAGTTGTCTGTGTTGTATACACTCTGAAGGCCCTTATCAGATATAGATCTGAACAGTTCACTCTCTTTTTTTCATGTTATAGAAATCTAATGCCACTTGTCTTACTTGCATTTATTACCAAATTGTGACTGAACCAGTTTTCAGTATTGTTCAGCATCTCTGTTGTAGGCTTCTGAAGCATTTACCACAAACTAGCACACTAGTATCGGCAGCAAACTGAATCGTTTTCTCACAGAATTTGTTCAGCTCACTCACATACAATAGAAATAGAAGAGGTTCTAGTACTGAGCCCTGTTGCATTCCATATTTCACGACCACAGTATGAATAATGTTGAGTTAATTTGTTGAAATGTATGTTGCATTTCATCCGTTTGCTTTCGTCTGCTTAGGTATGGTTCTATCCAGCTGTTTGATGTCTCTCTGATTCCTATGTTGCCAAGCTTAAGCAATAATTTAGTGTGATCTACAATATCAAAAGCTTTAGAGAGATCTAGACCTATTCCAATGACATTTTCACCATTATCTAGTTTTCAAAGTAATTCAGTTAAAAGTCAAAAAATCGCTGTATCAGTTGATTGGCCCTTGCAGCAACCATGTTGTACTGTAGATAGTACATTGTGCTTTTTCAGGAAATCTGCTACTCATGGTTGGAAAAAAATTATAGTTTTTGAGAATATAGGTAGTAGAACAATGGGTCTGAAGTTAGCCGCTTTGTCCTTTTTACCTTTTTTCAATAGTGGTTTAAGCTTGACACTTTTTAGGCTTGATGGGAAAAAGTTCCAGTTTGAAAAGAACAGTTACAAAGTTGAGCTAATGGTTCAACAATGAGATTTCCACATTTTTTAAAGGTATGACTGTCTGGGTTACCACTATTCCAGTGGAGTGTTTCATTTTAATGTTCTGATAACTGACAGGACTTCTTTCTGGTTTGTTGAAAAGATAAATACTGAAGTAGCATTAATGTTGGAGTTTTCAAATGATACCAGAGAATTTTTCATGCAAAATTTGATTTCAGTGACTAACTACTCACTCATATTGCTGAAATTAGTTTTAAACACTTTTGCTATTTCTTCAGGATCAGCAATTGCTTTGCCATTATAGTTAATTTTAATACTGGAATTCTGGGGAAAATCATTATCAGTTTGCTGTTTCACTGTATTCCACAAAGCTTTCATTACATTATTTGATTTAATTATATATATATAATCAGTTATTGATATTATAATATAATTGGATAGATGAAAAGTCTACTTACCAAGTGGCAGCAGGGGAAAACACACACAAAAGCATTTAACTATTACAAGCTTTCAGAGCCAGTTCCTCATTCTGGCAGAAGAGTTGAAGGGGAAGGAAGAGAGGTGAAGGAAAAGGACTGGAGAGGTTTAGGGGAAGAGGTACAGTTCAGAAAAGTCACCCAGAACTCCGGGTCAAGAGAGAGACTTCCCAGACGGGATGAGAAGAAAGGACTGATTGTTGGGGACTGCACTGCGTGAGATTTGAAAACCTGAGAGCTTAAAGGTGGAAGACAAGGTAATAGGCAAGGCAGAGACTACTACTAAAACATCATGCATGAGATAATAAGAGTCAAAAGCTAAGTGCATTGTATATAACAGAGGTGGGAGGGCGGATGGCGAAAAACAGATGAGTCAGAAAATTAAAGCTGTAGGAAACTAAAATGGAGTGAAGAAAGGAGTAGGGTGTGAATAAATGCTGACATTGAAGGAATTAAAGTAAATTATGGTCAGGTGAGTGGCAAGAACCAAGGACATGTTGTAGTGCTAGTTCCCACCAGTGGAATTCAGAGAAACTGGTGTCTGGTGGAAGAATCCAGATGGCGCATGTGGTAAAACAGGCACCGAGGTCATGACTGTCATGTTGTACAGCATACTCTGCAACAGGATATTGTGTGTTGCCTGCATACACCCTCTGCCTATGCCCATTCATCCTGACTGATAACTGGATGGTAGTCATGCTGATGTAAAAGGCCGAACAGTGTTTATGTAACAGCTGGTATATGGCGTGTGTTGTTTCACAGGTGGCTCTCCCATTGATAGTGTATGTTTAGCCAGTTAGAGGACTGGAATAGGCGGTGGTACAAGGGTGCACAGGGCAAGTCTTGCAGTGGGGTTGGCCACAGGGTAGGAGCCATAGAGTAGGGAGATGGGTGCAGAAGGAACATAAGGTCGGACAAGGATGTTGCAGAGATTGGAAGGGCGACAAAAAGCTATTCTGCATGTGGTGGGAAAAACGTCAGACGGAATGGATCTCATTTCAGGTCATGATTTTAGGAAGTCATGGCCTTGTTGAATTAGCTGATTGATACATTCAAGACCAGAATAACACTGGGTGACACGTGGTGTGCTCCTAAGTTGTTTTTTGGAGGGATCAGCAGTACCAGGACTGGATGTGATGGCCCGGGAAATCTGCTTTTGAACTAGGCTGTTGGGATAATTATGTCCAGTTGTAATATTACCCTCCCTCACATCACCAGTAGACTTTCAGTCTCTTCATAATAATAAATTCATTTCATAAGCTTGGAGAGGAGTAAGATCTACAAATAACTTTTTTACTTATCTTCATTTTCTAGTTGTTGGGTGCAGTTCATCATGTCTAGGAGTAGATTCTTGAGGCTGCAGTGTAATTTCTGTTTCTATGACTTTTTTTATTTTATCCCATTTTTCTATGTCACACTGTCTCGACTATCTCCACTTTAAAACAGAAATTTATATTGTTATTGCCAAAGATAAAAACACATCTGATTCCATCAGAGGCATGCTCACTACTACTCCTTCTGTGGTAATAACAATATTTCAATGAGTTTACAAACTTTTTTGACAAAAGAAGAACCTTCACCAAGTTATATCATTATTTTGGAAATGAGTCCAGAAATAAATTTAATAAATATCATCAGATTGTGCAGTTAATAATAGGAATATTAAGTATGCCGGATATTTTATAAGCTCAAAATATAATACATTGTATACAAAATCATATGAAATTCATTTAGTTAAACAGCTGAGATAATGTTCACCTATACAAGACTCGAAAATATTTTTGGTATCGATTACTCCTGTTGAAGAAAGGTAATGCTAGAGCATGGCATCCCTTTACAATATCCCCATCACAAAATTTGGAAACAGTGTGTTTACAACATTTTGTGACAGACTATAAGGTTTGCCAAACAGTGTACAAAATGATTCCAAAAGATAGATTACAGACGTATATAAGTATCTGATGCATAACGTATTATAAAAAACATAAGAAAAAAATTACTACATAAGTCATTATCTATACATATATCAGTATATGGCATTCAGATTTTCAGACCTGTGGAACATACTGTCACAAGACAAATAATACAAGGTGAACACTGCAACACTTAACTATAGAAATAAATACAGAGATAAGGTAAATCACTAGAATTAAAAATTGTAAGTTTACATCCATACGATCAAACCTTCAAAATCTTCAAAAGAGAAGAGAAAAATTTCAGAGCCTAAGTGTACGATGAGTGAGATGACCCACAAAACTCACTGCGACAGGTACAAACCAGAAGAATATACTCCATCATGAGCAGAAATATAGTACAAAATCAATCAGCCACATAAACCAGAGTATTTGAGGATATTTTGGCTCATGAAAGGACAAAATAATGAAAAAATATTAAGGCCTAAGCCAATGGGGGACCGACCCATGAATCCAAACCACAGCAGGTATAAACCAGCAAAAATTGTTTCAACACAATGAAATGAATAAAGCTCATAATCATATCAGTAAGTTCAATTATGTGCAAAGAGTAATTGTAAGATGCATCTAACCTCATTCAATAGTTGTATGCTCTCCTTGAGTACACACAGTTGCGGTGACCAGGGGTACCCAAAACGGAGTTAAGCATGGATCTGCCCACAACTCAATTTCCAATCAAATACAATATAGCAATATTCAGGATAAACACAGATAAACAGAGTCATAAATAGCTCTGAATGATGAAATAATCGAGTAGCTTGAGGACCAAAATCAGTGTATGAAAGCAGACATGTATACATCTTGTTATATTGTCTATACTAGTAAATGTCTTCCACTCAAAAACATAAGGTATTTTCTAATTGTCCATACAAACTAACCTATGTTTGTAAAAGCCTAGAAGATTCATTTGCAACTGATAAAAAATATATATACTGAATTCAAGTTACATATTGTATCGGAAAGTCAATCCCCCTACTTGGAAAAACATACATTTATGTGAAATAACACTGTCTTTGGCAGTCTTGGCTAACAATTTACAAATCTCAGTCACAACACTGATGTAGTTGATAAATGCTTGAGCACATAACCCAGCACCTATGATCTCTTGTAAGTCGACTGGTCCACCAGGGTACAGCCATAGAGCAGTGTGGTGGTGGATCTGTCTGCATCTTTCAGTTTCCTCCCTAGAGTTCTCATCACATGCTCCAACGGATAGATAACTTCCTGTCCAGAATTCACATCACATCCTGAAACACTGTTTTGTGTACTAAATATGCTGTTCAGTACCTTCTTCACATCACACAAGATATGCTCTCCCTATTCATTTTCCAAAATCTATTATGTGGGATCTATGTAAGGTGTGATTAAAAAGTGTTCACATCTGAGTCATTAATAAACAGAGTTAAGTGCAATACTAAAAAAAAAGATGGACTAGTAAGGTGCTACTCGCAGATATGCTAAGATACTAGTCCTAATTTTTACAGTACAGATTATGAACATTTACCCATTTCAAAATTGTAAAACAATCTACTCATTTAGTCTCATGTCATATATGTATGAAATTCTAAAGCACAAATCTATTACAGAACATAACATTACAGCGTATCATAGATTTTAACTCAGCCAATAGATACGACAGAACTCTAGAAATCAAATCATCTTAGGCACTAAATTCCAGACAAACAAAACACAATTTTATAGTTTTATGAATCTACAGATAGATTTAAACTCCATCAGTGGATAAGATAGAAGCTTAGACATTACATGATCTTACATACGAAATTCATGACAAACAAAACACAATTATATAGTCTTATAAATCTTCAGACATAGTGTATATTTTCTTCTTGACTGGGGATCATTATGCATTCACATTCAAAGGTCTTGTCCACTATGCTCAATGTTAAAAGTAACTGACATTTTACATACTTTCTTTGCTTGCCATTAGCTCCTCTTATCTTTAAATGTGCAATGGACATTTCCACCAAACTCTTACTATACTGGATCTTGTCTCTAAATTGTTGATGTATACTACAAATTAAGCTACCTGTATCAATCAAACAGTTCCCTTCCCACTGATCAATCTTAATCTTAGTGTAAGGACACCCAGAATCTGAATCATCATCTCTGTTATTAGACACTTCATGTAAAAGATCACTTTCAGTTTCATCAAATGTTACATCCACACTGTTTTTGCAGGGCTCTGTCAACTTTACTGGTATCGTAGTGTTACTTTGGTTACTCATGTTGCAGGTAAAGATCGAACACACTGAATGGATTTCACAGCACAACTAATATCACTTATTACAGAAGGGACACAAAATATGTTACTGTCAAAATTACATTTCCTACTTAGATCTTTTTTCACTTCATTCCACCAATTTGGATAAAACTTTTTACTAACCACAGCTAACTTATTCCAGAATGCACAGTATCTATGTTATCATCAATCTGGTCCCAAACAAACTTCAAAAAGTTTTCACTTTTATTCTCTAGGTTTACAGATAATTCACCTTTACTGTTTGGATCACTACTCTGCATGACATCAACGAAAAACTGCTTTGACTGGACTGGTATCTCATGACTCTCACTTACATCATCACCTACACCACTTACCTTATCTGTATTTACAAATAACTGTGAAACTTCATTATTCTTAAACTCCACTAATACTTGACATTCATCATCATCATCATCATCATCATTATTATCATATTCCTCCAAAATTTCTACATCAACAACATCATTAACAACACAAGTCTCATCACAATCAAAGCCACACGTTTCACCTTCATTCATTTGCAATAAGCTACCAGTCTCAGACGTACCATTCTCAGTTGCTTCACACCTCTCAGTTACATATGTATCAAAAATTCTACCTAATTCAGAGACAATACTGTCACCACCTGATTTATATACATCAATAACACTGCGTCCGCCTGCTTAGCTGGGTGGTAATGTGCTTGCTTCCTGTGCAAGCGGGTTCAATTTCTGGCCGTGTTGGAGATTTTTCTGCTCATGGACTGGGTGTTGCGTTGCCCTCATTATCATTTCATCCTCATCAATGGCATGCAAGTTGCCCAATGTGGTGTTGGCTGCAATAAGACTTGCACTTGACGGCCATCAATGCCATACGCTCATTTCGTTTCATGTCATAACACTGTTTTCTGACAAAGAGAAGAAATCATTAGTACACACTACATCAAAATTCTTATTACTCTTACATTCTGGTTTGTGATTAGCACCTGCAAGACTATAATTACATGTTGTTGTTGTTGTTGTGGTCTTCAGTCCTGAGACTGGATTGATGCAGCTCTCCATGCTACTCTATCCTTTGCAAGCTTCTTCATCTCCCAGTACCTACTGCAGCCTACATCCTTCTGAATCTGCTTAGTGTATTCATCTCTAGGTCTCCCTCTACGATTTTTACCCTCCACGCTGCCCTCCAATACTAAATTGGTGATCCCTTGATGCATCAGAACATGTCCTACCAACCAGTCCCTTCTTCTAGTCAAGTTGTGCCACAAGCTCCTCTTCTCCCCAATCCTATTCAACACCTCCTCATTAGTTATGTGATATACCCATCTAATCTTCAGCATTCTTCTGTAGCACCACATTTCGAAAGCTTCTATTCTCTCCATGTCTAAACTATTTATCGTCCACGTTTCACTTCCATACATGGCTACACTACATACAAATACTCCTGACACTTAAATCTACACTCGATGTTAACAAATTTTTCTTCTTCAGAAATGCTTTCCTTGCCATCGCCAGTCTACATTTTATATCCTCTCTACTTTGACCATCATCAGTTATTTTGCTCCCCAAATAGCAAAACTCCTTTACTACTTTAAGTGTCTCATTTCCTAATCTAATTCCCTCAGCATCACCTGACTTAATTAGACTACATTCCATTATCCTAGTTTTGCTTTTGTTGATGTTCATCTTATACCCTCCCTTCAAGACACTGTCCATACCGTTCAACTGCTCTTCCAAGTCCTTTGCTGTCTCTGACAGAATTACAATGTCATCGGCGAACCTCAAAGTTTTTATTTCTTCTCCATGCATTTTAATTCCTACTCCGAACTTTTCTTTTGTTTCCTTTATTGCTTGCTCAATATACAGATTGAATAACATCGGGGATAGGCTACAACTCTGTCTCACTCCCTTCCCAACCACTGCTTCCCTTTCATACCCCTCAACTCTTATAACTGCCATCTGCTTTCTGTACAAATTGTAAATAGCCTTTTGCTCCCTGTATTTTACCCCTGCCACCTTCAGAATTTGAAAGAGAGTATTCCACTCAACATTGTCAAAAGCTTTCTCTAAGTCTAAAAATGCTAGAAACGTAGGTTTGCCTTTCCTTAATCTTTCTTCTAAGATAAGACATAGGGTCAGTATTGCCTCACGTGTTCCAACATTTCTATGGAATCCAAACTGATCTTCCCCGAGGTCGGCTTCTACTAGGTTTTCCATTTGTCTGTAAAGAATTCACGTTAGTATTTTGCAGCTGTGGCTTATTAAACTGATTGTTCGGTAATTTTCACATCTGTCAACACCTGCTTTCTTTGGGATTGGAATTATTACATTCTTCTTGAAGTCTGAGGGTATTTCACCTGTCTCATACATCTTGCTCACCAGATGGTAGAGTTTTGTCAGGACTGGCTCTCCCAAGGCTGTCAGTAGTTCTAATGGAATGTTGTCTACTCCGGGGGCCTTGTTTCGACTCAGGTCTTTCAGTGCTCTGTCAAACTCTTCACGCAGTATCATATCTCCCATTTCATCTTCATCTACATCCTCTTCCATTTCCATAATATTGTCCTCAAGTACATCACCCTTGTATAGACCCTCTATATACTCCCTCCACCTGTCTGCTTTCCCTTCTTTGCTTAGAACTGGGTTTCCATCTGAGCTCTTGACATTCGTACAAGTGGCTCTCTTTTCTCCAAATGTCTTTTTAAATTTCCTGTAGGCAGTATCTACCTTACCCCTAGTGAGAAAAGCCTCTACATCCTTACATTTGTCCTCTAGCCATCCCTGTTTAGCCATTTTGCACTTCCTGTCGATCTCATTTTTGAGGCGTTTGTATTCCTTTTTGCCTGCTTCATTTACTGCATTTTTATATTTTCTCCTTTCATCAATTAAATTCAATATTTCTTCTGTTACCCATGGAGTTCTACTAGCCCTCATCTTTTTACCTACTTGAGCCTCTGCTGCCTTCACTACTTCATCCCTCAAAGCTACCCATTCTTCTTCTACTGTATTTCTTTCCCCCATTCCTGTCAGTTGTTCCCTTATGCTCTCCCTGAAACTCTGTACAACCTCTGGTTTAGTCAGTTTATCCAGGTCCCATCTCCTTAATTTCCCACCTTTTTGCAGTATAGTATAGTATCCCAAAACTTTTGATAGAAACATAAATGAGAAATCTGATGCCTTTTTCTGTTCAACTTCAAATACCTATGCCACATTAATACCACTGTTATTATTGTCTAATTGCAAGTGTAAATTGGGGGTCCTGTACTTGTTGGGTTTCCTCGCCCCGAAACTGTGGACCTTCATTGAGGCAGACTGTCATTTCCGGAGCAGTTACCTCTATGATTGTTTATTCGATTTAACTGCCCATGGTTATCCCCATTTTTCCTGTTCTGTTGGTGTTCAAAATTTCTGTCTCTATTACAATTTTGATCCTGATAGAAGTTACCATTGTCTCTGTTTCTGTAGTTATTGCCATTTTGATCTATAGCATTTCAATTATTATGGTACATGCTTCTTTCTACTGCCCTATCCAGCCTGTCAACATATCGTAAAAATTGTTCAAGACAATCGTCAGGTCCATGTACTAATCCCACTGCAATCTTTCTGGTGATCTCCTTTTGAGTGCCTCAATCAATGTCATTTTGTCAAATGGTTTGTCCAGATGTGTTACTTCCTTAAGTTAATTCTTACAAAAGTCTTTCAGAGTACTGTCCCTATTCCTATAATTAGGATCATTCAAAAATTCATTTTCAATTCTCCCCTGTTCAACTTCTGACCAAAATTCATTTAAAAAATTTTTTTCAGAACTTTGATATGTTTCCTGCTGATTTAAATTTAGAAAATTTAGACTTACCCAAGACAGAGCTTTGCCTTCAAGATACCTGTTAACAAATCTAATTTTCTGATCATCACTCATGCCTGATGCAAAATTATCTCTGCAGTGGTGCAGAAAATCCACTGGCTTTAAATTATCTGATGGAAAACTTTTGATAGGAATGTTGTATCACACAGTACCATTGTTTGAATACAGATTTTTGTAAATACAATTTTCCTGAACTGCTGAAATTTTTTTTAACATTTAAAACTTTTTGGTCTAAACTATTAAAGTTCTGTTCCATTTTTTCCTCTAGGGCCGCCCGTTAAACTCTGATGTCATTAACATTATTCTTCTGATTTTGAAACTCTTCAATAAACTCATTTTCCAAAACAATAATTTTACTTTTTCATTCACACTTCTTAATCCCTCTGACAACCCATTTTTTAGCTCTGTGACCCGATTACTAAGTTGGTCCATTTGGTCTTGCACCCTATCCAATTTACTATTGTTACCTGTCTTCATTTTCTCTAGTCTTGCCAAAATCAACTGCAAAATATCAGTTTTTATTGATTCTTTGCTGACTATGATTTCACTCGGTTCAAACATGTCCTCGCTGTGTCCTACAACTTTCACTTCTACGTCACTAGCACCGTCATCTCTATTCATTTTGTTAGCAATCACACAAGTCCAGTAACAAATTAATTTCATAAATAGTTTGTACTTATCTTTTCTTTTTGATGTCTCTCATTGTAGTTGTAAAGCCCTCTTTGAATTGATCCGGTCTGTTATTGTTGGCAGTGTCTTGTCACTGTTGATATGACTTTGTTGGGCAGCTCTCAGTCTCCTTTCTTCGAGTGATTGGAATTTCATATAAACTGCAACTAACACAAATCACTGTCCCTTCTTCTACTGCAACAGAGAGGACATCATTATCAGTCAGTTGATCCCAGATGATGCCCACAATTGTAATATTACCCTCCATCATATCACCAGTAGATTTTCAGTCTCTTCATAACAATAATTTGTTCCATAAGCTTTGAGGGAAGTAAGATGTACAAATAACTATTTTACTTATCTTCATTTTCTCGTTGTTGGCTGCAGTTCATCACATCTGGGGGTAGGTTCTTGAGGCTGAAATTTTTGACTTTGTGGGTTACAGTTGACTTGATAACTGTTAAGTAAGTCTGCTGCATAATTTCTGTTTCTATGACCTTTTTTAATCCTATTTTTCTATGTCACACTGCCTTTACAATCTCCACTTTAATACAGAAATTTACATTGTTGTAGCCAAAGATAAAAACACATCAGATTCCATCAGAGGCATGCCCACTATTACTCCTTCTGCGGTACTAACAATATTTCAAAGAGTTTACAAAACAAAAAAGATTTTGCAGGCTTTCTTGATGAAAGAAGAATCTTCACCAAGTTATACTATTCTTTTGTAAATGAATCCAGAAATAAATTTAATAAATATAGTCAGATTGTGCAGTTAATAATAGGAATTTTAAGTATGCCAGATATTTCATAATTTCAAATGTTTCTGAAAGAAGAGTAATTTTAATAGTACATACAGAGTTAATATGTATTGATTGTAATGAAGTAATTTCTTTTTGTACATTTTAGCCCAAAATATAATACATCATATGACATTCATTTACACTCCTGGAAATTGAAATAAGAACACCGTGAATTCATTGTCCCAGGAAGGGGAAACTTTATTGACACATTCCTGGGGTCAGATACATCACATGATCACACTGACAGAACCACAGGCACACAGACACAGGCAACAGAGCATGCACAATGTCGGCACTAGTACAGTGTATATCCACCTTTCGCAGCAATGCAGGCTGCTATTCTCCCATGGAGACGATCGTAGAGATGCTGTATGTAGTCCTGCGGAACGGCTTGCCATGCCATTTCCACCTGGCGCCTCAGTTGGACCAGCGTTCGTGCTGGACGTGCAGACCGCGTGAGACGACGCTTCATCCAGTCCCAAACAAGCTCAATGGGGGACAGATCCGGAGATCTTGCTGGCCAGGGTAGTTGACTTACACCTTCTAGAGCACGTTGGGTGGCACGGGATACATGCGGACGTGCATTGTCCTGTTGGAACAGCAAGTTCCCTTGCCGGTCTAGGAATGGTAGAACGATGGGTTCGATGACGGTTTGGATGTACCGAGCACTATTCAGTGCCCCCTCGACGATCACCAGTGGTGTACGGCCAGTGTAGGAGATCGCTCCACACACCATGATGCCGGGTGTTGGCCCTGTGTGCCTCGGTCGTATGCAGTCCTGATTGTGGCGCTCACCTGCACGGCGCCAAACACGCATACGACCATCATTGGCACCAAGACAGAAGCGACTCTCATCGCTGAAGACGACACGTCTCCATTCGTCCCTCCATTCACGCCTGTCGCGACACCACTGGAGGCGGGCTGCACGATGTTGGGGCGTGAGCGGAAGACGGCCTAACGGTGTGCGGGACCGTAGCCCAGCTTCATGGAGACAGTTGCGAATGGTCCTCGCCGATAACCCAGGAGCAACAGTGTCCCTAATTTGCTGGGAAGTGGCGGTGCGGTCCCCTACGGCACTGCGTAGGATCCTACGGTCTTGGCGTGCATCCGTGCGTCGCTGCGGTCCGGTCCCAGGTCGACGGGCACGTGCACCTTCCGCCGACCACTGGCGACAACATCGATGTACAGTGGAGACCTCACGCCCCACATGTTGAGCAATTCGGCGGTACGTCCACCCGGCCTCCCGCATGCCCACTATACGCCCTCGCTCAAAGTCCGTCAACTGCACATATGGTTCACGTCCACGCTGTCGCGGCATGCTACCAGTGTTAGAGACTGCGATGGAGCTCCGTATGCCACGGCAAACTGGCTGACACTGACGGCGGCGGTGGAGAAATGCTGCGCAGCTAGCGCCATTCGACGGCCAACACCGCGGTTCCTGGTGTGTCCGCTGTGCCGTGCGTGTGATCATTGCTTGAACAGCCCTCTCGCAGTGTCTGGAGCAAGTATGGTGGGTCTGACACACCGGTGTCAATGTGTTCTTTTTTCTATTTCCAGGAGTGTAGTTAAACAGCTGAGATAAAGTTCATCTATATGGGATTTGAAAATATTTTTTGTATTGATTATTCCTGTTACAGAAATGTAATGCTAGAGATGGTGTCCCTTTACACAGTGAAGGCTCAAGTGAGAGTGGTGGTGTATTGCTATAAAGGGTCTGCATCCGAACAAATACGTTTGCCTCGAATGCCAAGGCTGCATGGGAGGGAACTTTTGACATGGAAGGGATGGCAGCTGTCAAAATGTAAGTACTGTTGTTTGTTGGTGGGTTTGATGTGGACAGAAATGTGTAGCTGGCCTTTGGTGAGGATGAGATCAACATCAAGGAAAGTGGCATGGGATTCAAAATAGGACCATGTGAAATTTAATTGGGAGATGGTATTTAGAGATTCAGGTCAGCCTCACCATGTGTCCATATGACAAAGATGTCATCAATTTATGTGAACCAAACCAGGGGTGGAAGGCTTATGGATCCCAGAAAAGCCCCCTCCAAGTGACCCAAGGAAAGGATGGCATAGGAGGAGTCACCCTGGTTCCCATGGCCATACCCCTGATCTGTTTGTTTGTCTACCCCCTCAAAGGTGAAGTAATTGTTGGTAAGTATAAAGTTGATTAAACTGAGCAAGAAGGATGTCATACGCTTGGAAAAAGGTGGACGTTGACTGAGGAAATGTTCAGCAGCAGCCATGTATATGGGGGATGTTGGTATAGAGAGAGATGGCATCAATGGTGACATGCAAGGTGTGCGGTGCGAGTGGGATGGGCATCGATTATCTGTTGCTCTTATTCCTTGAAATACATTGCAACCTATATCGCTACATAATTAAAAAAAAAAAAAAAAAAAAAAAAAAAAAAAAAAAAAAAAAAAAAAAAAAAAAAAAAACTGTTGGAGTCATTTTATCCAGTGTAATATGATGCTCCGTTGGTGTGTGTGTGTGTGGGGGGGGGAGACTATAGCCCCCATAGCCTCCCCCTTGCCACCACCTCTGCATATAATCACCGCATTTTAGCACACGACTATTTTTTTACACCTGTTGTCAACCAGCAGTTTTTTCTGTTAAGCTTACAAGATTTGATCTATTTTTTTAATTGGAAGTGACATGTTAAATAATATGATAAGATACCCATAAATACATTGAACGTTTTATATGTGCTTTTACATCTGTACATATCCTTCCTTCATAAATTCTAAAAGTGGTCTGTGGTTTGATTGCTGAAGTTTCTTCTTTTCAAAGTTTCTGTTTGCCTAATTAAGCTCAATGTTGATGATATTTCAAGAAGCTGTGCATAGTGATTTCTGGATCATGTTGATATTTCTAGCTGTGTATTCATGACTATCCTTGTTTATCAGTATTATACTAATAGTGTTGCTGGATATGCTTGTGACTCTGGTGGGGAAATTTATAATTGGGAAGAAGATGTATGTTGCAGATATAGTGATAAGATCATCTCTTATCTTTTGAAACTTCATTGATGTCAGTATTATATCTCCAGATATTTATTTCGTTCAGATCTCTGATAATTACCAAATTGTGAAAAACATTGTTTGCATAACTATATCTGTTAATTTCAATATTTAAACAAATACTTCAGCCTAACCTTTGTGGTAGAAGGAACTGTTCAAAAGGAGGTATTTTGTGATGTATTCAGTTAGTTGAATGAGTTACGTTTTAACTGTAATTTCTGTAAATTAAACATCAAACAATGTATTGTTTCATTACCTATTACTGTGAGGATATATAGAGGTCTGATTTTTGGTCCCGGGACAGTCAGTCCATGGCCAATTTTCAGACAAGAAACCTGTATTGGTTATATCAACAACAATGCATCAACTTAAACATGAAATAAGTGTAACGCAAATAGGCTATGTGTTAAAACAATGACAGTGTCTGTTCAATAGTGTGACATGTATCATATTATTCTGCAAGATCTGTGTGGTTAAGCTTTTACTGCTCTTAGATGTTCAACGGTAAACTATTTTAGCAGTATGCTGACGTTTGCCTGCAAACCATTAATGAGGCTTATCAAAAGTTAACCATTAGTGATCTGGCTGTGTTAACTGTGTAATACTGGGGAGGGGGGTTGAACAGTGAAAGTAATGTCAGCTACATTATTTACTGTAGTCCGTGTTGAACTTCCAAACTTCCAGCCAGTATAACACATTACGTTGACACTGAAGACTATCAATGAAGAAATAAAGTAGGCAAACATCATATATGGTGCCTTTTCAGGTGAGGAATGTTGTATGTGGGCACAATAAACTAGCACTCACATCTTTGAACAGGGAACTTGAGAACAGTTTACAATACATTGATTTTAAGAAAAGCAGTGCAACAGCCAATCAGTGCATGGGTTTCATGGCCACAGTATGACAGCAGTCAATCAGTGACTGGGTTACAACTAGCAGCATCCGTGCAGATGACGAATCCAGATGACAACTGCAGCAGCAGGAGACACGTGAATAAGAATAAGGTAATTTCATAGTAAAAGCCATTTTATATTAAGTGATATGTAATGAGTGGCCTTAACGAACAAGACAGTGTAATGGGAGAGAATGGACAACAGGGGATTGGTGTGATTCATAACAAAGCTGTGGAGGTTAAGTTTTTAAATAAATAGGAAGACTTAATGGGGACTGGTTCTGTGTGTCTATAAATCAGACATGAGTACAAGAGAAGACATTAGTAGTATGAAAGAAGACATTAGTAGGGTGGAAAGTACCGTAATAGAACTGACGTGGTTAGCTTAAAGGATGAGCTGAAGAAAGAAATTAAAAAGGAGATTACGGTAGTCAGCTCTAATCTTTCAGAGTTAAATAACAAGGTTGAGGTGGTAGCTAAAGATTGTGATGAAAAGATAAAGAAAGTAGTACATAACACTAATGAGAAATTAACATTGATGAGTAGTAAATGTGTAGAAGAGAAATAGAAACTTTGTGATGACTATAGTAGGAAGGTGGAGACTTCCAATAAACAGTGTAAAGATGAAGTCAAAGCAGCGAAGAGATTTTGTGCTGAAAATAGGATTAAACTTGAAAACCAAATTGATCAGATTAAAAATGATTCAGAAACAGAGGTAGAAACCAAGTGTGCAGCAGTGGTAGAGGAAAAACTGATAAAAGTAAATAAAAATGTAGATTCAGAATTGGCTGAAATGGAGAAAAAGATGGAAGAGTTACAAAATCTAAAGCATAGAGTATGTAGTGCCCCAAACAGTTCTTCATTTGTTAGTTGTAAGAAATTTAATACTTTTGAACCATATGGGGAAGTGCATCCACTGGATTTCATTACGGAATTTAATGATTTGCCTGAAACATGGAAGGACAAACAGAAAATGTCATTTGTGACAGGTTTTTTGCAAGAGGATGCATGTGGATGGGCAGCTCAGGTAGCTGATACTTGTTCTTTGTGGCAAAGCTTTAAGAAAGCATTTTTAGATGAATACTGGTCCAAAGAGAAGCAGCAGAGAATTTTGAGTGAATTTTGGGGAGGAGAGAGATTTGACTCTAGGAAGGGTACTGTGAAAGGTTTCTGTCAGCTTTGGATAAACATACTGAAATATTTGAACAAAGAGCTAGTTAGTAAACCATTAATTATGGGTTTAGAAACTAAGTTGCCTCAGAACATTAGAGAATTGCTTGTACCTGCCCCTAGGAGTAATATTAGTGATTTCTTGAATTATGTTGATAAAGCGGAGAGGGTGAAGCCCTCAGTGGAAGATTGTAGGATAAATTTAGACGACAATAATCAATCAAGGTGAGAGTTTCAGGGAAATAATATGAACAGAATTAATTATAGTAGAAATTCAAGGAATGGCTGAGTGGAGGTTAAATTAGATGATGCGCCAGTTTTGGCTTGCACTAGAGCAGGTAGTGACAAAGAGCCACATGTATATAAATGTGCTGCAATCCCAGGTTAGGGTAATGTAAATGATAGTAGTAAGACAAATGTAAATTCTAATTCTAGTGAGATGTTGAATGAAGGTGCATGTAGCAATGTTTATCCTGTAAAAAGCATGGAGGAACTTACTATAGTAAAATTAAGTGATAAAACAGAGTGTGCGGTCAACGGAGGCATCCGATCCCACCCGTCGGCTTTGACCCGTGACATAAGGGTGTTGTGGTGTGTGACGTCATGACGATGCGGAGTCCAGTTTATGAGTGTGTTGTGTTTGTAGATGTCGTCTTGTTGTGGTTGGTGGTGTCCTCTGGTGGTGTGTGTATGGTCTGCGTGTTATGTGGTGTATTGGGTTCATTTGGGTGTCGGTGCTTGAAGTGTGCATTCATTGGTCATGACTGTTATAGAAGAACAGAAATTAGTTTGAGTGAGTTAAGAATTAAGTTTCCATTGTGTTTATGTTATTGCATTGTCATTTGATGTTATTGGTTTGCTGTTTGCTGTGTGGTAAGTCATTTAATTCAATTTGTGGCTTCTTTTGATAGGTATGGATATGACTTCTAAGTTTAATAGTGTGTGTCTGTAGGCTGAAATGGGGGATGACATGTCTGTCATTAAGTTTCTGCAACTTTTTGGGTTTGTGGTGGAGATAGTGAAATGTGGCATATTAAAGCAGAATATGCAAGTTGAGTGTTTGTTTTGGTTGTGTTCTTTTTTTTGTTTTATTTGTTTGTGTATGTGTGTGTGTGTGTGTGTGTGTGTGTGTGTGTGTGATTGGGGTGCCTGACCTAGTGTGTAGTGCCAGAACTTTTTGTGGTAAGTAGTCATTTTTTGGGTCTATTGTTCATGTGTTACGATGTTTGGTGGGGTTTTTATGTGTTGTCGGATCAGTGTTATTTACTGTATGTGTTGGGGGTTGATATTTTGATATCGGTACTTGGGGTTGATTTTTGTATCTTAGGGGAAGTACTCGATTTCAATTTTTTTGGTATCGTCAGTTGTATTTGAGCATGGGAAGTGACTGATTCCAATTCATTGTCGTAGCTATGTGTGTTCCTGTATCGTGAGCTGTTGTTGACCTATATAGGTCAAGGGAAGTGTTCGATTCCAATGTGTCAACAGCTATGTGTGTTTCGGTACCGTGAGTGGCTGTTGACCCATACAGGTCAAGGGAAGTATCAGATTCCAATGTGTCGTAATTATGTGTGTTTTGGTATCGTGAGCTGCTGTTGACCTATATAGGTCAATGGTAGTGTCCGATTCCATGGATTTGTGGTACCGACAGTTGCGGTGTGATTATAATTTTTGGAATAGTTGGTTTTTATTTTGTGGTCTCGACAATTGCGGTTGAGTTATGTAGGTGAAGGGAAGTGGCCAATTTCTGTCAATATTGTTAGTGTAGCGAAATTTGGGAATTTTGTGGTGCTTTTATGTCATCGTTTTGTGTGGTTTGGGATCGTGATGTGTACCTGTATGTGTTTATATTTAGTTTGTCCCCACCCAAAAGCCACCATTTTCTCGCACTGGTCCCGTTAGTTTGATTATATATTTGGAAGGAGAGGTGTTGGTTGGTTTTGTATGTATTTTCACGTTTGTTGTCGTGTTTATGTAATGACGTCATAGGCACCATATTGGTGACATCAAATCAGACTGGTGGAATCGGATGCTTCTGTAATACCAGAGTGCCTTGCTGTTGCTCAGGATGTCCAAAGCGTCAAAATGGATGGTAAATTTTTAAGAGAACATAAGGAATTAAGGTGTTTTGCTTTGTGGTCCAATACTGGAAACAAGGATCAGCTAATAAGCCAAGTATTTGAGTACAATGAAAGCGACAGTGGCTCTGATTCTGACAGTAGTTGTTATGATGATAACAGTGATGAATCCAGTGGTGATGAGGATGAGGTATTTGAATTTATAATTGATAATGATGGCAATGTGTTAATTAAAGAAAGAATAAAGGAGGATAATATTAGACCTAATGAAGATTTAGAGTTAGAGTTTGAGAGTGGTAATGAGGAAGAGGATCATGCTATCTGTCATTTGATTGTGTCTGATAGTTACTTTGGTAAGCAGGATGATAGTTTTTCCAGGGAAAGGATTAATGAGGATTTGTTGCATGAAGAAGATCACATGGTAAGTAAAATGGAAGTGTGGCAACCTGTAATAACAGCAAGTGTACAAGGTATACAAGTTAATTGTTTACTGGACAGTGTTAGTGATTTGAATGACATTTCACAGGCATTTTTTGGATCTATTAAGAACACAGAGGGTATAATAGTGATGCATATTTCTGGAATAGAAATTATTGGTGCTCCTGGTAAACTATCAAAGAGTGTGAAATGAGAGGTACTATTACGTGTGGAATTTGCAGGACAGCTGTTGGAGTGCAGTTTCTTGGTGATTCAAAATCTCAACATTGATGTAAATTTGAGACTAATTTCTTATGCAAATGGTGTCTAAATATTGATTTTGCTAGTGGTAAGTTTAGCTTTAAGTGCAATGGAAGTAGGTACGAAGTGTCATTTTTGGAAGGTATGGACAAGTGTGTGCAGTCTGAATTAGATTTGCCATTAAGAGTTTTGACCACTGGGCAGGTTACTGAGGAAGAAGAGGAGGAGAGAGTAAGGTTGGATATAATAAAGATATTGAGGATATTGAAGGTATTACAAATAATCAAAGGGAGGAATTAAAAGATATTCTCCTGAGCAACTGTAAGGCATTTTCAGACAGGCCAGATTTGGTAAAAGATTTTGAGTGCAAATTAAAGTTTAAGGATCATGAAACATTTTTCAAGAAACCTTATATTATTCCATTTTTTAAAAATGAAGCAATGAGAAAAGAAATTCAAAAGATGGTCTCATGGGGGATAATTGAAAGGTCAAGCAGCAAGTATAATAACCCACTTGTAGTTGTAAAGAAGAAGAATGGTGGTGTCAGGTTGGTTCTGGATGCCAGGAAATTAAATGAAATTGTAGTAGGGGAGAGTGACAGACCACCCAACACAGATGAAATTTTGAAAAAGTTCCATGGATGTAAATTTCTGACCTCTTTTGATGTGACTTCTGGCTATTAGAATATCAGTTTGGCCAAAGAATCTAAGTCATATACAGCATTTTTGCATGAAGGTAAGTGTTACCAATACTGTGTGGTGCCATTTGGTCTGAATTTGTCTGTGTGTGTGTTGATCAGAGCTATTGATAAGGTGCTAGGTGAGATATTAACCAATGAAATCATGGTCTATGTAGATGATATCCTAGTAGCAAGTGCAGAGTGGTTCAAGCACTGTAAGATTCTGTATGAAATACTGAGAGCTATGTATAGGGGAGGTATGAAACTAAAGTTAAGTAAATCTGAATTTGTAAAAAAGGAAATTTCATTTTTGGGTCGCAGGATTAATGAGGAAGGTATACAACCTGATGCAGAAAAGCTTGCCGCTGTTGCTGATTACCCACCCCCGAAAGAACAAGAAGGGTCTTAAAGCTATGTTTGGCTTCTCCTGAAAGTTTGTAAAAGAGCAGTCATTTAACTGTCTTTGCCTTGGTAATTTGTTGAAAAAGAATGTGGTGTGGAATTGGACAGAGGAGTGTGAAGAGGAATTTCAGAGTTTGAAAAAAGAATTAGTAAATAGTAAGATGTTAGGACATCCAAATTTTACTATGCATTTCTGTATGAGTACTGATGCAAGCTTTGTGGTTTGGGGGTAGAAATTTACCAATTAGTACCTACCGAGAGGAGGGGTGAACACAAAACTACTGCTTTTGTTAGTAGAACATTACAGCCACATGAAAAGAACTATTACATTTCAGAATTAGAGGCTTTGGCAATTATTTTTGGATTCCATAAGTTTGAGTACTGTTTGCTCGGACATAAGACCATAGTGTATATGGATCATAAGGCTTTGAGTTATCTTCAGAAGTGGAGGCTGAAAGACACCAGGTTAACTAGGTGGGCTTTGTATTTGCAACAATTTGATTTTGAGTTAAGGTATGTAAAAGGAAAAGACAATATTGTGGCTGATGCATTATCTAGAATGCCAGCTGGGAAGAAGGATACTGACAGTAGTGAGAACCATGAAGAACAAGTAAGATTGTTTTATTTGCAGGGAGTGAATGATGAGAAGCTTATTAGGAAAATTTGGAAGCACATGAGAAGGGAGCAGAATGAGGATCCAAATTTAAGGTTGTTTAAGCAGTATTACAATTCAGACAACATGCCAAATGTGAAGCAGTACTATACTATGCATAAAGGGTTTTTGTTTAGGAGGAAAAATTTGAATGATCAGGGCTGGAAGTTATGCTTTCCTGACCAACATGTTGATAAATTTATTGACTACTTGCATGAGAGTTATGGACATTATGGGACCAGGAAAATAGTAGCTAAGATACAGGAGACAGTAATATTTAAGCAAAGATTAGAAATGTGTGATAAATATCAGAGAGTAAAGACAACTGGTATGCCAACAAAAGGCTTAATGTGTTCTGTTCTTCCTAGCAAACTTAAAGAGCTTATAGCAGTTGACCTTCTAGGGGCGTTGCCTGCATCCAAAGGAGGTAGTAAATATATTTTTGTTATTTTGGACACATTCTCAAAATATGTAAAACTGTATCGATTAAGAAGGCAAATACTCCTACTATAATCGAGAAGTTGACATAGGCAAATACTCCTACTATAATTGAGAAGTTGACATCTGATTACTTTTGCAATGGAGGGGTACCAAAATCACTTCTTTCTTACAATGGTCCGCAATTTGTTTCAGAGGAATTTGAACACTGTATGGCTATACACAAGATAAAACACATAAAGATTTCTACCTATTTTCTGCAAGGTACCATGAGTGAAAGGGTTATGAAGGAGATTAATAGACTGTGCAGGACTTATTGTAGTAAGAAACACAGTGCTTGGGCAGGTCATATTCGACATTTTGAAAATATTATCAACAACTTATGGAATGAATCGACAGGAGATGCCCCACATGAGCTTATTTCAATGAGAGACCCAGCAACATCATAAGCAAAGAAGTGGATTTCCCTCAGGTAAGTGAAGTAGCACAGGATGAAACGATCAGTTTGGCTAAAGAGATGATAAAAAGAAAGCAGCAGGAAGGGAGAGAAGGCACGACAAAGGAGTGAATCTGACTAGTTTCAGATTAGGTGACCTTGTCCTCATCAAAACCAAAGAAAAATCTATAAAAGTAAATGATAAGATAAAAGTTTTTGCACATGTATCATGGTCCTTTCAGAGTGATACGCATTTCACATGACAACTCTTATGAATTGGTTTACACAAAGACTAATAGGATTTTTGAATTAAAGAATATTATTGTCCTCAAATGCTATGTATCACCAATTCGATGTTTGAATATCAATCCAAGGCAGCTTAAAACATTTCTAAGCTTAGGTAATATTGATTTTGTTAGGAGAATGGAGTGTGCATTGAATGAAAAGTAAGACCTACAAGCAAGTAGGGGGTTCAACATTCTGCATTGGATTCATTATGTGGCGACGATGGTTACCCCAGCTGTCTGTCTCATTTTTCGTGTTTCCTTAGACAGTCAGACTCTTCTTCTATTCTATCTGTAGTTTATAAGTGAATCAAAAAACATTCTATCTTCGACTTTCATGTGATTTTGTACAGCAGGATACTTTAGTATAAGAATATTTTAGAAAAGGTTTCTCCAGTGTTATGTATGTACATTATGTTGTGTTAGTGATAAGTAATGGAATCATGGACCATGGACCTTGCCGTTGGTGGGGAGGCTTGCGTGCCTCAGCGATACAGATGGCCGTACCGTAGGTGCAACCACAACGGAGGGGTATCTGTTGAGAGGCCAGACAAACATGTGGTTCCTGAAGAGGGGCAGCAGCCTTTTCAGTAGTTGCAGGGGCAACAGTCTGGATGATTGACTGATCTGGCCTTGTAACATTAACCAAAACGGCCTTGCTGTGCTGGTACTGCGAACGACTGAAAGCAAGGGGAAACTACAGCCGTAATTTTTCCCGAGGACATGCAGCTTTACTGTATGATTAAATGATGATGGCGTCCTCTTGGGTAAAATATTCCGGAGGTGGAGGTAAAATAGTCCCCCATTCGGATCTCTGGGCGGGGACTACTCAAGAGGACGTCGTTATCAGGAGAAAGAAAACTGGCGTTCTACGGATCGGAGCATGAAATGTCAGATCCCTTAATCGGGCAGGTAGGTTAGAAAATTTAAAAAGGGAAATGGATAGGTTAAAGTTAGATATAGTGGGAATTAGTGAAATTCGGTGGCAGGAGGAACAAGACTTTTGGTCAGGTGATTACAGGGTTATAAATACAAAATCAAATAGGGGTAATTCAGGAGTAGGTTTAATAATGAATAAAAAAATAGGAATGCGGGTTAGCTAATACAAACAGCATAGCGAACGCATTATTGTGGCCAAGATAGACACAAAGCCCATGCCTACTACAGTAGTACAAGTTTATATGCCAACTAGCTCTGCAGATGATGAAGAAATTGATGAAATGTATGACGAGATAAAAGAAATTATTCAGGTAGTGAAGGGAGACAAAAATTTAATAGTCGTGGGTGACTGGAATTCGTCAGTAGGAAAAGGGAGAGAAGGAAACATAGTAGGTGAATATGGATTGGGGGGGAAGAAATGAAAGAGGAAGCCGCCTTGTAGAATTTTGCACAGAGCATAACTTAATCATAGCTAACACTTAGTTCAGGAATCATGAAAGAAGGTTGTATACCTGGAAGAATCCTGGAGATACTAAAAGGTGTCAGATAGATTATATAATGGTAAAACAGAGATTTAGGAACCAGGTTTTAAATTGTAAGACATTTCCAGGGGCAGATGTGGACTCTGACCACAATCTATTGGTTATGAACTGCAGATTGAAACTGAAGAAACTGCAAAAAGGTGGGAATTTAAGGAGATGGGACCTGGATAAACTGAAAGAACCAGAGGTTGTAGAGAGTTTCACAGAGAGCATAAGGGAACAATTGACAGGAATGGGGGAAAGAAATACAGTAGAAGAAGAATGGGTAGCTCTGAGGGATGAAGTAGGAAGGCAGCAGAGGATCAAGTAGGTAAAAAGACGAGGGCTAATAGAAATCCTTGGGTAACAGAAGAAATATTGAATTTAATTGATGAAAGGAGAAAATATAAAAATGCAGTAAATGAAGCAGGCAAAAAGGAATACAAACGTCTCAAAAATGAGATCGACAGGAAGTGCAAAATGGCTAAGCAGGGATGGCTAGAGGACAAATGTAAGGATGTAGAGGCTCGTCTCACTAGGGGTAAGATAGATACAGCCTACAGGAAAATTAAAGAGACCTTTGGAGAGAAGAGAACCATTTGTATGAATATCAAGAGCTCAGATGGCAACCCAGTTCTAAGCAAAGAAGGGAAGGCAGAAAGGTGGAAGGAGTATATAGAGGGTTTATACAAGCGCGATGTACTTGAGGACAATATTAAGGAAATGGAAGAGGATGTAGATGAAGATGAAATGGGAGATAAGATACTGCGTGAAGAGTTTGACAGAGCACTGAAAGACCTAAGTCGAAACAAGGCCCCGGGAGTAGACAACATTCCATTAGAACTACTGATGGCCTTGGGAGAGCCAGTCCTGACAAAACTCTACCATCTGGTGAGCAAGATGTATGAGACAGGCGAAATACCCACAGACTTCAAGAAGAATATAATAATTCCAATACCAAAGAAAGCAGGTGTTGACAGATGTGAAAATTACCGAACTATCAGTTTAATAAGTAACAGCTGTAAAATACTAACGCAAATTCTTTACAGACGAATGGAAAAACTGGTAGAAGCGGACCTCGGGGAGGATCAGTTTGGATTCCGTAGAAATGTTGGAACACGTGAGGCAATACTAACCTTACGACTTATCTTAGAAGAAAGATTAAGAATAGGCAAACCTACGTTTCTAGCATTTGTAGACTTAGAGAAAGCTTTTGACAACGTTAACTGGAATACTCTCTTTCAAATTCTGAAGGTGGCAGGGGTGAAATACAGGGAGCGAAAGGCTATTTACAATTTGTACAGAAACCAGATGACAGTTATAAGAGTCGAGGGGCATGAAAAGGAAGCAGTGGTTGGGAAAGGAGTGAGACAGGGTTGTAGCCTCTCCCCGATGTTGTTCAATCTGTATATTGAGCAAGCAGTAAAGGAAACAAAAGAAAAATTCGGAGTAGGTATTAAAATTCATGGAGAAGAAGTAAAAACTTTGAGGTTCGCCGATGACATTGTAATTCTGTCAGAGACAGCAAAGAATTTGGAAGAGCAGTTGAACGGAATGGACAGTGTCTTGAAAGGAGGATATAAGATGAATATCAACAAAAGCAAAACGAGGATAATGGAATGTAGTCAAATTAAATCGGGTGATGCTGAGGGGATTAGATTAGGAAATGAGACACTTAAAGTAGTAAAGGAGTTTTGCTATTTAGGGAGTAAAATAACTGATGATGGTCGAAGTAGAGAGGATATAAAATGTAGACTGGCAATGGCAAGGAAAGCATTTCTGAAGAAGAGAAATTTGTTAACATCAAGTATAGATTTAAGTGTCAGGAAGTCGTTTCTGAAAGTATTTGTATGGAGTGTAGCCATGTATGGAAGTGAAACATGGACGATAAACAGTTTGGACAGGAAGAGAATAGAAGCTTTCGAAATGTGGTGCTACAGAAGAATGCTGAATATAAGGTGGGTAGATCACGTAACTAATGAGGAGGTATTGAATAGGATTGGGGAGAAGAGAAGTTTGTGGCACAACTTGACTAGAAGAAGGGATCGGTTGGTAGGACATGTTTTGAGGCATCGAAGGATCGCAAATTTAGCATTGGAGGGCAGCGTGGAGGGTAAAAATCGTAGAGGGAGACCAAGAGATGAATACACTAAGCAGATTCAGAAGGATGTAGGTTGCAGTGGGTACTGGGAGATGAAGAAGCTTGCACAGGATAGAGTAGCATGGAGGGCTGCATCAATCCAGTCTCAGGACTGAAGACCACAACAACAACAACAATGGAATCATAAGAGGATGCAAGAAAAGACAATATAAAAAGATAAGCAGTGGTATTTGGTAAAAATCTATGAGATTCTGTGTTTATTCTGGATTTGTGAAATATGATGAAAGTAAATTGCTGACATGGTTAAAGAATTTCTGTCAAACAAAGTGGTAAGGTAAACAGAAAATGAAAGGTGTTAGCCTATGTGGAGGAGAATGTGCAGATTATCTAAAAACTATAATTAACATCTGAAGTAATCAACTTATTGGTGCAGCAGCAGAGGCAATATTCAATAAAAAACCATCTCAGATACTAGGTCTTAATATTAATTGTGGTGTGATAGAAGTGTTTGTGTTCAGTGTAGTCAGTATATGAAGATACTTATCTACATATGGAAGTGTGTCATGGTACAGTCTCTTCTAACATTAAAGAAATAAAACTTTAAATGTAGTTGCCTGGAGTAATGCTTGTGGAAAGAATAAGCAAGAGTTGTATGAATATTGACCTTTGACTAGAATCTTGAGCAATTTGATGGAATACAGTGATATAATAGATTTTCTAAATGATAATTGTGTCTGATCAGTAATGAGAGTTAAGTTTGCATTAGCATAAGGATCTGTTACTGTGGAGTGTTTTTCAGTAGAATAAATTTTGTAGGGAGAAGCAGAGCAGGTGTTTACTAAATAATGAAGCAATAATGAAAAAACAAAATAATGAATAAAGTGAGGGTCTTAATGGTTAGGGGACCTGTCTCTGCAGTAGGGATATTTTTTGAGAATACACTCCACTAGCTAACGAGGTAAGAAATGTAAGTAAAATAATGGAGCTAACAGATATGATTGAGTAACGAAAAAGATAACTGTATACAAACAAATGTGGTGTATCTATACTGATGATCTATTTTTGAACTAGGCAACATTGGGTACTGTGTATAATGTGCCATTCATGACACTGCAGTTGGAAATAGAGCTTAACAGAAAGAGTGACATTTTAGTGAGGTATATCTACAGGTTATCTGAAAGCTTCTATTTGTGTTCAGAGGAATTATGAGCTTAAAGTGGTAATACTGGAACGAAGAAAAGTAATTTTGCTGATTAATTGATAACTGTGGTGCTAGAGCGGTGTGAATATTCTGACAGGTCAACTATTAGGTAACATTTTGTGAGGATTTAATTTTCTGGCTGAATGAGAGTCATACTCAGAGCTGAGTGGGAAAATAGGGCAATGGTTTGGTACAACTTCCATTCCCTTAATTTTGATTTCAGTAGTAATCAAGTTATGTGATGGTGACTCTATTCTTTTTTCATGATGTAATGATTAGTAAATATATACTACTGCACATCTTGAGTATTTGCAAGAGGTAATGTACATATTTTGGACATTAAGGTGATATGAGTCCATAAATGATGTGAATTTCAAACCAGGACTTTGCATTTCAGTGATTTTTGAAATGGGAAATAAACCCAATCTTGCAAGTTTAACCAGTTTGAGACAGAAATATGACCTAGAGTAATGTTTTGTAGTGTAATGTGTACTTGATTTTAAATTTTTTACTAGTCCTCACCCTTCATACAATAGTCAATTTTAGTGCTAATTCTTGTGATGTTATGAGAACTGTGTAATGTATCTATTTATGCAGTAATGACTATCATTTGCCATTAGTGTGAAACATTTTTTCCTTACACTTACTTAGCAGTGAAAGTGAGTGTACTAAAGTAGAATATTTTGACTAATTTTTTCATGTACTGTGGCAGAGGAGAATCACCCCCAAGGAAACTATTAGCAGTCCTTTTCCGTGCTAACTGCCACTTGGACCTGTTGAAGGCAGGGACGACTTGGCGAGAAAATGTGTGTTAAAGCTCATTAAAAGAGTGAAAGTGCTTGTGCAAAATACTAAATACTTAAAAGGCGAAATTTTCTGTCTGAAAATGAACTGCAAGGTGCAGTGCAATTTAACTTTTTGCAACCTATGATCACTTATTTCTTGTAGCAAGACAGGACTTGTATAAAGTGATACGTATCTTTGAATTTGATATTTGTTTATCCAAGAATGACACCACACATGATGAAGATGCCTAATTTTATTAGAAATATAATTTGTGGATATTTTATGCCACTGTACAATACACTATATGTAAATATTTTGTATGGGGATTTTCAATGGCCAGTTCACATAAGTAGAAATTTGAAAAATATATGTACTGTAGTTTTTGACAAGATTTCTTATGTAATATTTTTTTGTGTGTACATGTGTAGATAGTTAAATCCACTTTCTGGGCTCACTTGTCATAACTGAATTGTCCAGTTAGCTACTTGCAATATCTATATGGTCAACCCAATTGGGGGGGGGGGGGGGGGGGGGGTAAATGTGATGCAGCAAGCTGGGATCTTTTTACTTCCTCTCTTTTTTTGCCATCTGCCTCCCTAAATTCATTTGTTCAGTTTTTGACTAATTACCATTAACATGTATGAGTATAATCTGCATTTTCATAAAAGCGAAAGGTTGGCCCTCAGTCTTAAGGAATATACCACCAGATCTAATTTTGTGGTTAGTTTTGTGTATGTACTCAATTTCCTAATTCATTTTGATCATTCCTAGCTAATACTTTTGTTACAGGGTGTGAAATCAGTAATTGTTTTGTGACCTAGATTCTATTTTTGACTTATAAACAAATATAAATTTTGTACTAATTATAAACTTTTGGAAGAAAAACTACCAGGAGTCTTTAAGTGTTTATTTGGCTCCATTTGAAAACATATTAGAAAAGCCAGCCCTTAATTAATTCCAAAATAATTCCCAGATTTGTCAAAAACATAGTTTGCATAACTATATCTGTTAATTTCATTATTTAAACAAATAATTCAGCCCTAATCTTTGTGGTAGAAGGAACTGCTCAAAAGGAGGTATTTTGCAATGTATTCAGTTAATTGAATGAGTTACATTTTAATTGTAATTTCTGTAAATTAAACATCAAACAATGTATAGTTTCAGTACCTGTTACTGTGAGGATATATAAAGGCCCAATTTTTGGTCCTGAGATAGTCAGTCCATGGCCGATTTTCAGATGAGAAAGCAGTAGCTGGTTAGATCAACAACAATGCATCAACTTAACCATGAAATAAATGTAACACAAATAGGACGTGTGTTAAAATAATGACAGTGTCCTTAAGTAGTGTCTGTTCAATAGTGTCACATGTATCGTATTATTCTGCAGGATCTGCGTGGTTAGGTTTTTGCTGCTCATAGATGTTCAATGGTAAACTACTGTAGCAGTATGCTGATGTTTGCCTGCAAACTATTAATGAGGCTTATCCAAAGTTAACAAATAGTTAACTGGCCATATTAACTGTGTAATACTGGGGGGGGGGGGGGGGGGGGGGGGGGGGGGGGATTGTGAACAGTAAACGTAAATAACTGTGAAATGCAACTCTCGGCCACAGCATTTACAGTAGTCAGTATTGAACTTCCACCCCCCGCCCCCCCTCTTTTTTCAGCCAGTATAACAACACATTTAGTCAACACGTAAGACTATCAACGAAGAAATAAAGCAGGCGATCAACACACCTTGTCAATTGTGGCTTCCATGTCATGTTCTTCAACTCTTGTAGCTGCATTTGGTTTTCTGTACAAGTTGTAAATAACTTTCTGATCTTTGTGCCCCTATACCTTCTGCCTTCATAATTTCATAGAGTGTAGTACTGTCCACATTGTCAAAAGCTTTCTCTAAATCTACAAATGCTTTAAACATAGATTTGCCTTTCTTCAACCTATCATCTAAGATAAGCCATTGGGCAGTATTGCCTCAAGTGTTCCTTTATTTATACAGAATCCAAACTGATATTCCCTAAGGCTGGCCTCTTCCAGTTCTGTCACTCTTCTGTAAATAATAATTCATGTAAATATTTTGGAAGTGTGGCTTATTGAACTGATGGTTGGAAGTATTCAAATCTGTCACCAGCTGCCTTCATAACTGTAATTGTTTACATTCTTCCTGAAGTCTGGGGGTATTTTTGCTGTCCCGTATATCTTGCATACCAGGTGGAATAGTTTTGTCATCACTGGCTCTCCCAATAATCCTGATAATTCTGGGGAATGTTGTCTACTCCAAGGGCCTTGTTTTGACTTAGGTCTTTCAATGCTCTGTCAAATTCTTCTCACAGCATCATATCCTTCAGCTCATCTTATCTACTTCCTCTTTTGTTTTTATAATATTGTTCTCAAGTTTGGACCCCTTATCCACATCTCTTTATTTTTTCCACCATCCAGACTTCCACTCTTTGCTCACTACTGGCTTGCCATCTGAGCTTTTGATATTCATACTGTTGCTTCTCTTTTCTCCAAAGGTCTCTCTAATTTTCCTATAGAGGGCATCTATCTTTTGACTAGTTATGCTTTCTTCTACAGCCTCGCATTTGTTCTCTAGCCATTCCAGCTTAGACATTTTGCACTTTCTATACTCTCATGTTTTAGATGTTGATAGTACCTATTACCTGTTTCATTCACTGCAGTTTTATGTTTTCTCCTTCCATCAATTAAATTCAATATCTCATTTGTTATGCTTGTCTGCTGAGCTTCGTTGTTTCCGTGTTTCATCCTCTGCAGCCTTCACTACTTAATCTCTCTTCTAAACTCAGATTTCTCTAGGTTAACAATTACTCTGAAATGCAAAAGGGCATGTGATACCTTTTCTGTTATCTCCAATTGCTCCTCCCATGTAGCTGTACCTAATAACAAATCATCTTCATACAGTGTCACTTTGTCCAGCAGTTCTGGTCCTAATACTGTGTCCAGTGCTGCAATAAAGGCTCCAGCACTAACATTTAGGCCAGGATCATTCAAACTGTGCCCCTGGGATGCTAGTGCCCGTGATCGTCCGAGGCTAGTAACCTGGGTGAATTCGTATGTTGTTGTAGTGGCCGAGCTGTGTCGCTCAACTGACCATGTGGCCTGCCCGCCATGCCTTGCCGTGCCACTGTATGTACTCTTTGTATGGAAGACAGACCACCACACCAACAGCAGTCAAAAGCATTGATAGTCAAAAGCACTGATACAACACAAAGCTGTTAGTCAACAGATGTAAGACTACTGTGGATCAAGATGGATGGTCAACAGCAGCAGACAAAAAAGAGGGGCTGCGGCGCGTCAGCATTATTTAACCTGAGTGGGAAGTTAATGTCTTTTGTACTGCTGTCGAAAAACATGCCAAATGTTTAGTATGTCATCGGAACCTCATGTATTTAAAAAAGAACTCAATTGAATGGCACTTTAATACCTCTCACAAAGATCAGTTTGAAAATTTGTCGCAAGAGGAACGCCAGTCAAAGTGTAGGGAAGCAGCCTACACACACCATATAAAATTCATATGCTTTCCATTGTGTGCCAGCCTAGTCCGATGTAAATAGCTATGATGTTATGAATGTTACACAATACCTTAAAAGTAAAGTAAATAATCTGAAAAGTTAATAGCATGTCAGGAGTGATGCTAAAATAATAATGCGTTGAGTTTCAGTTTAGAAACTTTAACAGTTTTTGAAATTTGGACGTTCTACGTAAAAATCATCAGCGCAACAGGAAGGAGCTAAAAACTTCAAAATTTATATTCGGATTCCTTGTTCATTGTAATTTAATGGAAACAGCATGCTGGGTCTCACAAAGTAATATTTTAGTTGAAATTTTTTGTGTCCTAAAAGTACGGAAGCAAGATAGATTAAGTAAGTGATTAGATAAAGCTAGGATGTTTAGGTTTAGGTGGAATGGAGATACGCTATAATAACAAAGATGTGAGAAGTTTCAAAAAGGTAGCTATAAAACTATAGCTGTAGCGTCTCTCCAAAGGGTAAGTTCAGAGCTCATCTATTGCGTGCAGTACAACTAAAATAATTCTCTCGCCAAAAGTATTTAACCTAGCCACATTAGAATTTTCTTATAGATACTTATCTGTGTGCTGATAGCACAATTAAATTGAGAGCTTCATTGGCCTTCAGCGAATGAAGCAATTAATTATTTAGTAACTTGAAGTGGTGTTCTACTAGCCCGAGCGGCTGGTCAAGAAGGCAGATGTTGTCAGCTGCGCTTTTCACAGTCCGCACCGCATCTATATAAATAAGAGTGTGCGAGTTAGAGTAAGGCCCCAGATCTCTTCTAGATTCGTATCAGCGTGCACTCCGTGTCAGAAGCCGCATCACGTTTGTGCAATTGCCAGGAACAGCCTTGGATGCTGTATTATGTAACTCGAGATGCACTTAACAATGAGTTCACATTGGGGTAAAGTGTTAATAGTGGAACAACTCCAGTGATTTAGTATCAGTTTGCGTATGTTGTACTTTCACGTGTCACCGCAGGACAGACTTTCTATCATTACCAGCATGGCGTTTGATGAGTATTAACATAAAATTTTGGTGAGCATTCACTTTGAACATTTACATTGATTATGATTATTGAACAGTTTCATTATCTAGGGATAATAGGATCCATGCAATAGACTCTGAACAGCTCTGATAGTACAATAGCTGATATGGGTAATTATTTGTCTGGAATTTTACACTTTATCGTTTTCAGAATATAGTGAAAACTGTTATAGTAAACTGCATTTTCTATGAATCCTGGACATCATCCTAAATCCACAGAGTAATGAACTTCAATAATCAATAACTTTTTCTCCATCAGAGTGGGCACAGTGAACTTTAATTACAGGCATCAGGTTTTTGCTAATCACTTTCTGGTTGGCAACATTGTAGTTAGAGAGCCTGTGTTGAGAACAGGATACAATAATAGAAAATAATAATTCTAACTTTCCACCCACCGTCCCACAAAAGCTTGAAGAACTGAAAGAAAATTCCAAGCAGCATTACAGTGAAGTAAGTGTTTCCTACCTTATGACTCTTTATTATTTATACAGATGATAAATAAAACTATGTTCTGTAATCTGTTCTATCACTTAGCAATGTGCCAGTTATCGAATATCATATTGTCAGCAACAAGGAACATTTATTTTTGGTTAATTTTTATATTTGGGTTGCACTAAATCGCGTTGCACAGACACAAGAAAAAGTTGCAGGTGTGTTATTTTTTTTGGACAATTTCTCGGGTATTCAGCCAGGTAGCATCGTCCAAAAGGCACAGTATTTTGGCAAGTCAACTTCTTGCCATCTGCAGGCATTCTTGGAGTCAAATTGATCTCTGATGGATGCCAACTTTATATAATCTCCACCCCTTTCCCACAGCCTCTGTCTTTGCACTTCCGAGCGGCCTGCGCCTGGTGGGGGGGGGGGGGGGGGGGGGGAGGGGGGGAAGGGCAGTGCTGGGTGGGGGGGGGGGGGGGGGAGCGCAGCGCCCTGCGATAGATCGTTGGCCGCAGTCCTTCCGTGGCTATGGTCGCTTGCAGAACTCTGCCATTGTGGTGACAATACTTCTTCTTCTTCAGATGTCCTGATGACAGGAACAGATTTCCCTGTAGACTGTCCTGTTCTAATCATACTCAAAGCTGGATCCCAGGCTTTGCGTAGCTTGAAACTGCTGTCTTTATTTATTAGTTCATCATGCAGACAGATCTCCACTGCCTCTTTGAGGATACAATCCCAGAAGGTGTTCAATTGCTGTAACACCTTTGTGCCATCATAGTTCTTATCATGTCCATGTGAGATGCTGTGCATTGTCTCTGTGGCATTTATGTTCACTGTATCTCCTCTGTACTGTCTGGATGGTCTGGCCTATATACATTTTCCCCCACTGGCAAGGGATGCTGTAAACTCCCAGTTTCCAGAGTCCTAAGTCATCCTTGGCTGATCCTAATAATGTTTTCGTTTTGGATGGAGGGCAAAACACGCACTTGACATTGTATTTTCTGAGTATTCTGCGAATCTTTGCTGATGTGTTCTCGACATATGGTATAATTGCCGTTGCAACCGGTTTGTCTTCAAGGCTGCTGTCTCGGCTTCTTCGGTCTTAAGGCGCATTTTATCTGCTGGTTGTTGTAACCATTCATGTAGAACATGGCTTGAAAGTCCTGCAATTCAGCTGCTAGGCTGTCACAGTCTGAGATTTCGTGTGCTCTGTGCACCAGTGTGCTCATAACACTGTCTCGCTGTGAAGGAGCATGATAGCTGGAGGCATGCAGGTACAAATCTGTATGTGTTGGATTATAGTAGACGCTGTGTCCTAGTGTGCCATCTGGTCTTTGCTTGATGGTCACATCTAGAAATGGAAGCTGGTTGTTTTCTTCTACCTTCATCGTGAACTTGATACCCAAGAAATTTTCAGGATTTCTGTATGCTGGGAAAACCTCAGATCACCTGAGTTATTTTTCGCCACTTTCTGCAATGGCATCATAAACACTCTCTTGGCACACAAAGTGTCATTAAGAGTCATTCTTTATTCTTGTGTATTTGTGTTTTGATGGATGGGAAAACGTATGTTGTATTTTACCTACATTTTCAATTAATTGAAATGCAAATATTTCATTAGATAAAAATTTATTTTGCGACCACACTTTGCTGTCCTTGCTAGCGTCTATGACCAATTTTCAAAGGAACTGCAGGGAAAACACGCCTAAAACCAATCTTTTTGGTGTAACATATCATTTTGAATATCATGACGTGTTACCCAACATGTACATACTGGGTTAGTGATGATCCTGATAGTTGAAAATACTTTTATTTGTTAATGAGTTTCAAACCATGTACTGTTTGGTGGTTTATTACTATTTGTCCATTTTTCTGGCTTGGATGGATGTCACGTGTCTTCAAGATGGGATGATAATGGTGGCATTGCGGTAGCTGGCGGGACAGTTATTCCACACAGCCATGTGCCTGTTCAGAGAAGCAAGGTTCATCATGGAATGGTGCATACTGTGACAATTGAAGTGATGTCACAGAGGACAAAGAAAGCCTAGTTGTTAGACAGTTCAGAGCTACAATTCATGAATGTCATACATATTTGATGCAATGTCAGATGAATATATGTTTATGCATTGTATGTAATGAGCTATCACACACAACTTATTCTAACTGGAGGACTGACATAATTGTACTTTAGAAGTGTTTTCAATCTTTAGTAGAAAGCTGAAAGAGTTTTCAGAGTTCTAGCATAGATACAGTGGAGAAGTCCACATTAAGACTAAATACACAGTTTGTCAGAATGTTGAATTAAGAAACACAAGTTCGGAATTCGAGAGAGAGAGGGGAAAAAACCAGAAACTTGATTAACTGTGTTAGATACCAAGCTAAATCCAAATAAAACTGAATTAGTGGGACAATTAAAATCTCAAAGTGATGAATTAAACACTATGAATACAAGAATAAAAGTTCAGGGTGACTAGGTAAAATCCAAATTTAATACTAAATTAGGAAGCAGTAATCCAAATGTAGTAGGACAATTAAAGACTCAAGGAGATTAATTAAGCATTAAGTTAAAAGTTGCAGGTGAAAAATTTGATGACCACCGAAGGAACTCATGCAAAAATAGTTAGAAATAAACAATAAGATATCCAAACTACAATCTGCTGTTTCACCTTTAGCAGAAGAGTTACATTTGATGGTGATTAACCAGAATCACTTAGTAAGAGTGAAGATAATGAGCAGTTTAGCCAGGTAAATACAGATGTAAATCAAATAAAAGATTTCACTGAACAGGAATTTATGGGAGTGAATAAGCAAATCTCAGACATCATGCTCCAATTAAATGTTGCAAAGTAGAAAAAAGATTCAGATTTAACTGCAATATTAGGTTCTACTCTAGTGGCTTTGTTTAATTGTGATAGTGATTTAATTAAGCAAAATAAACAGGAAAAGATTGAATCATCTGTCAATCCACATCACTCTACATTTGAGAACAATAGGGCTGCAGGTGAACTGAAAAATCTGTGGAATGAACTAGCAAAAGTGAAGGAGGAGTTAAACAGAAAGTGGGCTGCCTGCAGAATTAATACAGGAATGGCATCTCGGAAGAGGGAAGTGGAATGAACCTGGCCAAACAATTTCCTTAATTTAAATCTGAAGCAGACGTTCACTCCACTTATGTTTTAAGAGTATTTTCTAAATCTTTGCCCAAGTGTTTAGATGATTCCAAGAAAACTGACTTTGTCCTGAGTAATTTGGAAGAGGTCATAGCTGAATGGGGAACTGCTCATTTGGAAGAAATTTTTTCCCAAAATAATTTTCAAGATAAGCTTAAAAGGAAATATTGATCATCTAGTATGCAAGAGAAATTAACACTCACATTATTGAATCATAGGTATTAAAATAGCAGCTGTGGTAGCTATAAAAATATATTGAATGATACCTGCCAAGGCCCAAATACTTAGACATGTCTACAAAGAAGATCTGTGTTATTGAGTTCAAGCAGCACCCCTGGTTGAGGACATGTTGTTGTTGTTGTGGTCTTCATTCCTGAGACTGGTTTGATGCAGCTCTCCGTGCTACTCTATCCTGTGCAAGCTTCTTCATCTCCAAGTAACTACTGCAACCTATATCTTTCTGAATCTGCTTAGTGTATTCATCTCTTGGTCTCCCTCTACAGATTTTACCCTCCACGCTGTCCTCCAATACTAAATTGGTGATCCCTTGATGCCTCAGAACATGTCCTACCAACTGATCCCTTCTTCTAGTCAAGTTGTGCCACAAATTCCTCTTCTCCTCAGTTCTGTTCAATAGCTCCTCATTAGTTAAGTGATCTACCCATCTAATCTTCAGCATTCTTCTGTAGCACCACATTTCGAAAGCTTCTATTCTCTTCTTGTCTAAACTATTTATCGTCCATGTTTCACTTCCATACATGGCTACACTCCATACAAATACTGTCAGAAACGACTTCCTGACATTTAAATCTATACTCAATGTTAACAAATTTCTCTTCTTCAGAAACGCTTTGCTTGCCATTGCCAGTCTACATTTTATATCCTCTCTACTTTGATCATCATGAGTTATTTTGCTCTGTACAAATTGTAAATAGCCTTTCACTCCCTGTATTTTACCCCTGCCACCTTCAGAATTTGGAAGAGAGTGTTCCAGTCAACGTTGTCAAAAGCTTTCTCTAAGTTTACAAATGCTAGAAATGTAGGTTTGCCTTTCCTTAATCTATTTTATAAGGTAAGTTGCAGGGTCAGTACTGCTTCACATGTTCCAATATTTCTACGGAATCCAAACTGATCTTCCCCAAGGTCAGCTTCTACCAGTTTTTCCATTTGTCTGTAAAGAATTCGCATTAGTATTTTGCAGCGGTGACTTATCAAACTGATTGTTTGGTAATTTTCACATCTGTCAACACCTGCTTTCTTTGGGATTGGAATTATGATATTCTTCTTGAATTCTGAGGGTATTTTGACTGTCTCATACATCTTGCTCACCAGATGGTAGAGTTTTGTCTGGACTGGCTCTCCCACGGCTGTCAGTAATTCTAATGGTATGTTGTCTAGTCCCGGGGTCTTGTTTCGACTCAGGTCTTTCAGTGCTCTGTCAGACTCTTCACGCAGTATCACATCTCCCATTTCATCTTCATCTACATCCTCTTCCATTTCCATAATATTGCCCTGAAGTACATCGCCCTTGTATAAACCCTCTATATACTCCTTCCACCTTTCTGCTTTCCCTTCTTTGCTTGAGGGCATAGATTGATAAAAATATTGAAGAGAGTGTTTGTGTGATGGCTACATCTGAAAAAAGACTTTTACAAGTTAATGACTAATGCAATTTTTGGGAAAACAATGCAGAAAATTAGAAACCAACTCGATATATACTTAGTCAGTTCATGAGATGGTCATTGTAGTGGAAGAGAACTGATCACCTGGCGAAATTTTAAATGGGACAAAATCTTATCTAAACTCCACATGTACCAAGTTAACTATGAATTTACAAAAACTCGTTTTGAAGATCCAAAATTAGTTCGTATGGACACATACAGCTTTATCTTATTTGTGAAGGGTTGTAATCCTTATTATAATGGGCCTCTTCAATGCAACATATTCAGTGACTTGTCCTCACCAGATGTTAGTTGCTATTCGGAAATGAGTTGCATTGTAGGGCATATCCACATGTGGAAATATGAAGTTTTACTTAAATGATTATCTCGGTTTTGGCTTTGTTGTCTTCTTTGGGGGAATATTAATGTCTGCAAGTTTTCTTCTAGTGTAGAGAACATTAACCGATGAAAGGATTGTGGCAATCAGGTAACAGGCGTAAGGTACTGGTAGAAGAGTCACACCACACCTCATCCACAGTGCCAGGGAATTTAGCTTTGGTAAACACAAGGGATGTTGGAGGGTCCATGAGGAGAGCTTGAGATTCCTTGTCGAAGGTTAGGGCAGCCAGGTTGGATAAGTCTATGATGCACGAAATAGTACTGATTCGCAAGAAAAAATCTGCGGCGATGTTGTCTGTGCCTTTGATGTAGGGAACATTGGCTTTGAATTGGGAGACTAGATCGAAGTGTCAGAAACACTGAGGGGGTGGGTCCTCAGGGAGGTGCAGAAAGTGTCTGCGACTGATTTGTGATCTGTGAGGATGAAGAACGAGCAACCCTCCACGTTGGGGCAGAAGTGTTTGACGGCCTCATAGACCACAAGGAGTTCTCTATCGAAAGTGGAGTATTTCTTCTGAGCTGTTGATAGTTTTTTAGAGAAGAAATGAAGAGGGGAAACCATGTCTACCTTGCGTTGCTGTAGTACCGCTCCCACCACAATATTACTGGCGTCCGCAGTGATGAACAACTCAGCTGAGGGGTCAGGGTGGGTGAGCATCATGGCATGAGCTAAAGAGGTCTCCAGCATAGGTGCAGTCCAGCGAATGGGTTTGAGTCCTGAAGTTTGTTTACCCGACAGCGAGTCTGTCAGTGGGGCCTGCATGGCAGCGGAAGAGGGCAGGTGATGGCAGTAGTAATTTATTGTGCTCAGGAAACATCGGAGTTTTTTGTAAGTAGCAGGGGGCATCATTGACGTGATGGCCTGCATACGAGATTTGGGAGGCTGTATTCCGTCGGTGGAGACAGTGTAAACCAAGAAATTGATGGAAGGCTGGTTAAATTGGAATTTGTCTTTGTTGACCTCGACGCTGTTGGAGTTCAAAGTCTGGAGGACCATGAATAAACGATTTTTATGTTCCTCAGCCGACTTGCTGAAAATGAGTATGTCATCCAGATATGCAAAGCAAAACTCGAACTGTCGTAAGATGGATTCAATGAATCACTGCCGCATTTGCGCCACGTTTTTCAGGCCGAATGGCATGAAGTTGTATTGCAGCAAACCAAGTGGCGTGATAATAGCTGTTTTAGGGGTGTCTTCCAGTGCTACAGGAATCTGGTGGTAGGCACATTTAGTCAATAACAGTGAAGATTGTAGCGCCCGATAATGTATGAGTGAAATCATATACGTTAAGAACAGGGTAATTGTCCATGACAGTATGAGCGTTTAGACGTCTGTAATCACTGCACATTCAGAAAGAACCATCGCGTTTGAGGGCGAGGTGAATTGGTGAAGACCAGTTGCTGTCTGATGGTTGCAGGATACCTGCCTCCAAAAGTTCATTAATTTGCTGCCGGGATGTGTGCAATTTAATAGGGTTGAGGCGTCTAATAGGAGGGCTGGCAGTGGTAACTATCTTGTGCATCATTCCATCAGTGACGGAAGAAACTGAGAACTGCACACAAGACTGATCATTGTTCTGACATGAAGTTTTGGACGAGCAGGGCGAGATGAGGTGTAGCCATTAGCATGAATGGGAAAGGGAATTCTGAAAGTCAGAGGCCTAGTACGTGAGCACGGCGTGCACTTGTGTCGAGAGGGCAGCTGCGCACATAGTGTGGAGTGGGTCAGAACGTGTGGTGAGTGCCTGCTGTCGACCTAGCCCTTGATAACCGGTGCAGGCGAGAGGGGTGTTGGCATCACGTGTGGAACAGTGATGACCGCTGAGTCACATGGCTGGCACACAAGAGAGGAGGAATATTTATCAACACACGGGGTGGCTGCTTGCACGGCGCGCGTGGTTGCGTCGCATGCGTGTCTGTCATTAGGAGCACTGTTTGAAACACAAGGTACTGAACGTGGCGAGCGCATTGCGGTACGGAGTCTACCAGACGCGTATTGTCGCACGCAATTAATGTGTTTGGACTAACCTGATGAGTGTCCGAGCTGGTGTCGGCCAGAGAAGCTTGATTAGGTGACAGAACTGTGGACTGCAGTTTCAGCAGCGAGTTACAAGCTATGATGAGCTGAGCTCGTTGTAGGTGTATGCAATGTGTTGTTTCAGGTTGTCATTGTCCCGGCGGAGTTGTGCCACCGAGTCATATTCTGACAGTAGATTAGTTACACAGGTCACAATGTCACCCATGAGGGTGGAGCACTCTCGTACTAACTCACGTCGTGAGAGAAGCACAGCAGGGAACATAAGTGCTGGAGCACAGTATCTGAGTGTTAGTGGGATGGGGTAGGACTGAGCCCTGAACTACGTTCAGAGAGAGTTTATATGGGACAAAAAAATCCGTACCAAGAATTGGTTCATCAATGTCAGCAATGTAGAAAGTCCGTGGAAAACACAGAGAATGAGTTAGGTGCACCATAACTTTGACAGAATCCTGAGGTTTGTAATGTTGATGCATTGGCAGCTCATAGAAGTGACCTCATCAGTGAAAAGACGGGGGGAGCCATTGATGTAGGTATGATAGACATGTCAGCACCAGTGTCGACTAGGAAAGTGAGCCATGACAAAATGTCAGTCATGTGCAAACGACCATTCAGCAGGGTGGATGAGTGGACGGAATGCAATGTATGAGGATGCCATTGAGGTTCCCCGCAGGACTCGGCGTCTTTTAGGTCCTGCGGTCAGCGTCAGGGTGCTGGCAAGGTAACCAGCAAGTGAGCAGATGCTACCAGGTGATGTAGAAGGCGTGGAGGTGGGGCAAACCCTGCCTCTGCCAGCAGACGGCCAGTAAGCGGGAGCAGTTGTGCCAACTAACAGTGAGGGGTGACCTGGGTGGCGTTGCTGGAGATGAGAGCTGATTGACTCGAAGGAGTCCAGTAGCAGGTGAATTTGTAGGTCAGTGGGCAGATTGGCAGACCACACTGCCCACAGAATGACATCCGGCATGGTATGCTCACTCACAAGTAAACAAAGGTGGCGCCAGAGTTGTGATGGGTTTCCATCCCCCAGGTGTTCCTTGTACAAGATCTTGATGATTAGCTCATGTGGTGAGCAGGCGAGTCGTTCAATGATCATCTTCTTTGCAAACTCGTATTTTGGTGGAGGCGGTGGTGAGAGGAGTAGATCGCAAGTTAAGTCTGAATGATTATGGAGGTGCGAGACGAGACACAGGAATGTAGAGTTGTTGGGGTTGTCCTTGTATAAAGGTGGCAGCTTCGGCAGATGACTTGGAAGTGGGGACAAAGGCGGCTTCGGTGTCTCTTGGAAAACCACCTGGTCTGTGACAAGAGAGGCTATACAGCAGGCTGGTGTGGCAGGCATGGGTGTGTTTCTGGCAAAAACATCCACCATAGCAACCACAGGTTGCACTGTCCTTGATGTGTCACAAAAACACCACACGGCTGACACGGTCAGTACCATGCGAATGGGCAGTTGTGCAGTAGATGTTGGGGTCCTGTAAACTGGGCCATAGGCTACAGGCACTGATTTGAATTGACTCACCTCAGAAATAGCGCGGAAGCCCAGCACGGCAGACACAGTCGGTGCTATGGGAGAGGTGAGCGCCTGAGTGGCCGGAACCGGGGCCCCCTGCAAGTGTGGGGTGAGGGGGTGGGGAGGGGGTCAGGAGGGGGTGGGTTGGTAACTCGTATGACAAAAGTTAGAGTTCTCTGCGCACGTTGAAGACATGCCCCCTGAGGTCAGACTATAAATGACGGGTGACCTTGCGGTAAGTCACTTTGGTGTGGTAGTAAGACGCCATTGGAAGGCTAAACACCGAATGATGCACTCGAACCGACATGGTCGAAAACTTGAGCGACCTGTCTGGGGGGTGAGTATGGAGAATTGTTCGCACTAAAATGTCCTATATTAGTCTGCAAATGAGGCAAAACCAGATCAGGTTACGGTTGATAGTGGCTGGGTGTGTTTTGCGGTAATGGTGATGTTGCACACGGCACCACAGTAACTGTTGTTGCGGCCTGTTGAGAATTGAAGTACCTGTGTGAATGTAGATCGCTTTGAATATTATGTAATCAATCGGTAGGTAAACAGTTCTGAATATTGTTCACTCCAAACTTCACACGTTGGCGAGCACAGTCCAGCGACATGAAACCCGAGTCCATTGTTTGTGTTAGCGGTGTAGCACTTGCTGTTGAAGAGCGATAAAGTTTGAGGTTAATGTGGCTGGAGATCACAAATCGCTGTGAATTAATGTAGAACCGATTGTTGGCGGAGGAATGAAGAGATCCCTCGATCGTTGTTGAGCTTCCAAATCTTTGAACAAAGTTTTGGGTGAGTCGGCCATGGTGGCGTGCACATAACCTGTTGATGCTACAACACCCGGTGCAGTGGTCATGGAAGACATGCAAACTTTGGGGTCACCAGTATGGGAATGTGGTGGGTGTAGATGTATACTGAACAAACTGTCCAACAAATATCTGCACATAAAAATATATATTTCCGCAGCAGTCATACACATGTAAACAGCAAGAGACATGAAAGCAGACTGGTAGAATAAAATGGTGGCTCGAATGTCCAATCTCAGTCAAAGATCATGTTGTTCATGGTCAACATGACCTATCAATAATTTAATACTATACAAAGCAGAGTTTACATTTTTGTCAAAGAGAACAGCTGGTACATATTTAGCACAATTAACAGAATTGAATTTACAAAATCTTATGTTAAAACTTCAACATCTTTTTAAATGTGTAGGATATAAATATTTAGGTATGAAATAATTTTTTTTTGTGGACACAGTTTCTTATATGAATTTTTCTTTATGTAAATTAAGATATCAATACCTGCTGGTATGGTAGGATTGCTAATATATCACTGGTGTGGTTACATTGTGATATGAAGTAGTAAGGTACCACCCTGATCAATTTGACATGTCTAGATATGCAGCTGTTAATTCTTATGGCATAAAGTCTGCACACAATAAGGTTATCAGATAGGGACTGCTCAGGAGGAGCTATCAGACCAAAAGAGACTGCTAGTTAGAGTAGACATGTGGAATGTTAGAATCCTGAGGCAGAGTGAGAAACCATAAAATTGACAGGAAGAAACTGTAAAAATCAATGGGTACAAATTGAGATGTTTTGGACAGATATTTTAGGTATCAATGAGATGCAATGGTCAGAAGAGTGGGATTTTTGAAGTGGCAATCATAGGATTATTCATTTGTGGTCAGATAATGGCATAGAAGGAACAGGAATGATAATGACTAGGGAAATTGGAATTAAAATAAAGGGTTATCTGCAACAAACAGAAAGAACAATTAATGGTCACAATATCCAACAGACATTTTAATAGTAGTAGTTTACATGAAAAGCGCAGATGCAGAAGACTGTGATTCTGAAAGACTGTATGATAAAGATAATTGTTAAATATGTCAAAAGTGATGGAAATGAATCATAATTGATCACTGGTGTGCAAGCATAGGAGAACATAGGAAACAAAAAATAAATGAGCATATAGTCTCAGCAAATGAGATGGGCACAAATTAATAATTGCAAACATGGTCAGATAATGGCATAAAAGGAATAGGAATGATAATGACTAGGGAAATTGGAATTATTATAAAGGGTTATCTGCAACAAACAGAAAGAACAATTAATGGTCTCAATATCCAACAGACATTTTAATAATATTAGTTTACATGACAAGCACAGATGCAGATTATTGTGATTCTGAAAGACTGTATGATAAAGGTAATTGTTAAATATGTCAAAAGTGATAAAAATTAATCATAATTGATCACTGGTGTACAAGCATAGGAGGACATAGGGAACAAAAAATAAATGAGCATATAGTCTCAGCAAATGAGATGGGCACAAATTAATGATTACAAACATGATCTTTTCTGAGAACCCTTTGAGAAGGAAGTCTACATGAAAGATGCCAGGGGATGAAAAAATATATCATATTGAATGTATTTTGGTACAATAAATATCCAAGAATCAAGTTAAGAACTACAAAAGTTATCAAAGTACCTACACTGATAGTAACAATTACAGTTGAAATTTAGGAAGTTGGAACACAAACAAGTTGAAAAAACTGCAAATTCAGACTACCCTGGATGATTATAACATCAAGTCATAACTGGAATCAGTCAATTCCCACAAATACCTGGGTATGGCAGTTTGTAGGGATATGAAATGGAACAATCATGTAAGCTCAGTTGTCAGTAAAGCAGGTGGCAGACATTGGTTCATTGGTAGAATACTAAGGAAATGCAATCAGACTGCAAAGGGGATCTAATCTACAGTATTGCTCAAGGGTGTGCTACCCACATCGAATAGGACTAATAGGGGATACTGAATGTGTATGAAGAATGGCTGTGAAAATGGCCATAAGTTTGCTTGACCCATGGGAAATTGTCATGGAAAATCTGAAAAATTTGAACTGGCAATTGCTTGAAGATAGATGCAGACTACTTAGACGTGTGGTATGATGAAAGATTATTGCAGTTCAGACTGATTAATCAAGTAAGGAATTGACATGCCCTACAAAGATTCAAAGAGAGAAAAATCTAGCTTACAACTTAATGAAATGAAGAGCTAGATTGCTTGGGAGCATACAAGATACATTTAGATTCTAAGGTCTTTGATAATGTTCCTGATAAATGGCCGCAGATAGAAACATGCATCCTTGTGTATTCTGACACAGGTGGAAATACTGTAAGGCATACAGAACTGTATCAACTGTAATGAGGGCAAGGAGTGATTTTGATATAAAAATTGATAATGTTTTAATTTCCGGAACACTGGGTAATTATACATTTTCTCCATTGGTGTGGCCCATACATTTTCTCCTTTGGTGTGGTGTGAGACCCACTGAAATGCATTGCCAGTTGAGTCAGAAGTGGTGATGGTGCAAGCTGTCCATTTCACTTTTTCTTTTTTTTGTGGAAAAGAGACATTTTAAAAAGTTTACAAAAATACTGGGACAGATAAGGAAAAAAGGGGATACAAATTGTATTGAAATAATTTAATAGAAATAGAAGTTTACATTTGCATCAGGCACTCAGATAATTCCAAATGACTTTTACAATTATTCTCTTATATTGTAGCCTTTTTTTTCACTTTTATGTATTTTAACAAGAAGTGCATTTTCTTTCAACAGTTAGTCATGAAATTCAGAACGATACCCCATTATAGTGTAGTTTAACTGTAGGCAAGACCTTCATTGTTTCAACTTTCATAGTTTTTTTTCATCTGACCACAAAGATTTTAATAAGAAAAACATATATTACACAGTGGAATTTAACTCAGGAATTGTAAGACAAAATTCCACAAAATGAATGATATTTTTCATTTTAATGCTTTCGCTTCTGAAATAGGCAAATGTATTACACAGCTGTTCACAAACACTTTCATTGTCTCCACCTTATTTTTTGTGAAGTTCTGTGCACATGAAAATTCATCAAACAATTTGTCTTCAACAGAAAAAAATTGGTAAAATGCACAACAGTCCTGACTATCTTTGCACTGTAGCTGCTCCTTTTTCAAAGATTGCCCAATCAACTGCTTTAAAAAGTGTGAGTAATGATAAACACCATCCATTAATGCACTCACTGTAAGTGCCATACAAGATATCAGCATAACCATGAAATTCTTCTACAGTAATTCCCCCTTCTAATTTTCTCCTCTTCTTCCAGCTTTATTAGCTGATCACATACAACAGACATGAGAAATCTTTCAAACTTTATGCACTGTATTTTGCCCAATAATTTGTCTGTTTTTTGAAATGCTTCCACTATTGTGACTTCTTGTTTCTCAACACATTTAATTGTTTGGAGAAAGGTTTTGGCAAGCTAACAAGAAAATGTAGAGGAACAATAGACAGAGTGTTTTCAAAGAATTGTTTAAGAATAACAGGACACTTATCAAGGGAAATGAAATAGGGTTTCAAAGCAGGAAATATGTCTGTAATTATATCCAATGCTTGTAGCAGTTACAGCCATCTTTTATTGCTGTACTGGAGTACAGTTTTGTATTCAGTTTTGGTAAATGTACAGAATAACTTGAGCGGTTCAACCCTTACATATACATCTGGAAGTGCTAGTAGATTTTGTTTACAATTAATTGGCAGTTGTTGGGTTAGTAATCTGTGTTAGTTTGTAAAGAATTTTGTGCCAAATGTGCTGGGCAGCCAACTCCTGTAAGATTATTCAGTTTTCTCTGTTGCAATTTATAGAACAATTTTTATTCCTTACTTCTATTTACAACCACAACTGGTGCTTGTGTTAACTGCAGAAACTGTACTGACCTTCTCCTACATATTTCTTTAAAATCCCCAACACATAATTCTGAAGTAGAACTGAAGTTTCTCCACGTAAATTAGCCAATCTGAACACTTTCACCATTATGCCTTTAAAATACCAGACAAGGAGAGCAACCAGCTTCAAATGTAGATGATTCACTATATCAGTCATTACAGAAATGAGTTGAGTACTTTTCAGTTCATTTAAAACGTGCTGAGCTTCATAAGGTTGTGGTAGCTTTCCCTGTTAGGTGCAGGGATCATACCATTAACAGAGACAACGTACTGATATGACGATATTGCTTTATTCTCATAATACAACACATAGCACATTCCCCATAATGTGGAGGAGCAGATGGGAGAGCAATGGATAGTGGACATCATCTAGCAGGTGGGTTGTGCACGGATGTGTTTGACCAGCTGTGTCATGGCCAGCTCTTGAACAAGGCAGAGCTGGACCATTTCTCGGTGTTGATCAGACATGATGCAAGTGATTAATAATGCCATAGCCAGTAGAGAAACAGGGCACAGTTGGACCATTTCTTGCCATAGACTGGTCCGTAGTGCTCAAGCCGTATAGACGATGTGGTGCCAAATGTCACTGGGGTCAATTGGGGCATCCACAGTGAGATTTGTTTGGCGCAGGTGCCAACAGCAGCTTGGATGACACATCTGTAGGAGGATCTGAAGCTGTCTGTGATGTGGTGTACAATAGCTGTCATTGTGGTTCCCTTGTGCTGTAATAGTGAGTATGCTGTCTGCTGACAAATGCAAAGATATAGCAGTGCAATCAATGTTTGTAGGAACTGACGTGTGTGTAAGTTGTTGGGCTATTGGTCTGCTATTGGTCACACAATTGTCAAAGAAGGCATCCACTGTTAGACTATCGTCTACAAGCTTTACATGGATGCTGTCTGGATCAAAGTCCCTCATGTCAAGTTTGATGAAGACTGGCTGTTTGGAATTCGAGTTAGGCATCTGCAGCTCAAGGAGTAAATGACTATATGGGTCACTTCATTGCCCATTTCCTCTGGCTTTGTGTCACTTGCAGCTTCTTCTTCATGTAGGATCCTCGGAGGTTTCAGGTGATTTAATGAGACCATTGTTGCTTTTATTGTTTTGTGCCACTTCTCCACATGCCTGTTACTCTGTGTGTGGTATGCAGTTGTCTGGTTTCTTGTAATGCTGCAGAGACTGCAGAGTGCCTCGAATACCATGGACTCAAATTGTCTCCTCTGGTCTGTCATTCTTGTTTCAGGACAGCCAAATTGAGCTATCCAAGCATCAACGAGCTCACAAGCTGTTGACTCTGCTCTAATGTTTCTAACTGGGATTGCTTCCACCCAATGAGAAATCTGTCAATAATTGATAGTAAGTATCTATAACCTTCTGGTTCTGGAAGGGGGTTGACAAGATTTAGTTGCACATGTCAAAAACATGCTCATGGTATATCAGAGAACCCTAGATAAGGTTGTATATGACAATATGACAATCTACTTTGCTGTGTTGGTACACCAGGCAAGCTTGTGCCCAGGCTCGACAGTCGCATTTAATGTTCATCCAGATGAAACATTTAGTGATGAATCCCCTGGGTGTGTTAGATTGTGTAACTGCTCAAAAATTGTGCAGTGGATAGATTTAGGTACTAATCGCCAAAATTGGTTCTGAGACACTTCACATAATATTTGGGTGTTAGGCCCAGGGGCAGTCTGTCATTCTGTGTGAAGATTGGTGTTAATTAAGTCCATAATGGTCACATTGTGGTTATGTTCTTCCGCTAGTTTGTAGTAGTCTAGTTGTAGAGAAATAACATTGATCTGTGACAGGTGGTCTGCGGCCATGTTGTCTGTGCCATATGGAAGATGGACATCTCTTGGTTATTGCACAATGAGGTTAAGAAGGCAGAAGTGATGAAAACTAATGTCTTTTGAGGAATGCTGCATGGCAACTGGGAATATAATGACATATCTTCCTTCAGTATCCTCTCTAAAATATTTGACTGCAATGTAGACAGCAAGTAATTCACCATTGTGATGTGGACCAAATTGACTGTGAGATTTTTTGAGAAGAAGCAAAGTGGTTTTGCTTCACCTGTCACAAATTCTAAGACCACACCAGTCACTGTCACAATGAGCTGTGCATCAGGTACTGAATGGGGCAAGGTGATCATTTTTGCAAGGCAATCTTTGGCTTGTATGAACACTTCCTACATTACAGTAAAAGTAGTACAATTCTCTGGGATATTATGCTGTGGTCTTCTGGGATCTGCTAGACGACCCATTGTTTCCACACCTTGTGGAGAACATCTTCATGGGGAGTTGTGAAGATATCTGTGGATGAGAATGAGAAGTTGGATTATCTATAAGATCGCAGAAGACCATGACACAATAGCATGGAGAATTTTATTAATTTGAACATGCATGCTCCTTCCATGATTGCAAGAAAAATGGCCAGAAAAGACTGCACATGTGGTCTTTTCCAAAACAATGAACAAGCGCATTGGACGAACACCATGCAGGTGTTTCTAGGTAAAAAAACTTTGAAGTAGTTTCTCATGTTCCTTATCCATGTGACCTGGCTACTAGCTTTTGCTATTTCCAGTGATGAAAGATGCACCCTGTTGTTGCACATTCTCCAGTTCTACCAGTATTTCATAAGTGATTTTTTGGTGGTCAGACAGGAGTCCTAAGGCTGTGCCCTTAATGGTCATGGAATCATAACATTGATACCATGAAAAGTGTGTATTGCTGCAGGGACATTAGCCTACATTGATAAATTACAGAAATTTCATTTTTTTTTTGTGTGTGACAATGTTATGAAAAAGAAAATCAGAGATGTACACTATGTGATCAAAAGTATCCAGATACCTGACTAAAAATGACTTACAAGTTCATGGTTCCCTCCATTGGTAATGCTGGTACAGTAGAGCATCGATTATCTGAACATTGGTCAACCGAACGACCGCTTAACCGAACTGTGTACTCGCTCACACCTGTTACTCTCCCACCATACCGTCCATCATCCCCCTCACTTCCAAACCAAGTTTCCCACAGTAGTCGCCGCACTGGCAGAACATTGCTTCTAATGGGGCCTTCACAAGGCACTGCTGACCGGCCAAGCCACCAATCGCTGTTTTTCAACAATTAACACACTTCTGTCGGCTTGGCACTGGCAGTAGAAGTAGCGACAGTATCAAAGCTGTTCACAGCAACAGCTGTGCCAGCTTAGAGTTGAGGTGTGCCACTCCGCACAGTTTGAAGGATTGCGCACCCCCAAGAAGAGCTTCTCATGGTGCAAACAGTCACCTTCTGTTCTCTGTTATGACCACTTGTGTGCTGCTGTATGAAGAAGTGAACTTGACGATACAAAATGCTTAAACGTAAACGTGTTGTCCTTTCTATGAGGGACAAGTATGAGATTATTAAAAGGTTAGAAGAAGGTGAATCTGCAACCACTTTATCTAATGAGTACAAGGTGGGGAAGTCAACAATTATGGATATAAAAAAACAAAAGACGAGCATAGCAAATTTTATAGCTATGCTTGATTCTACTGATGGATCAACAAGCCGAAAAACTATGAAGCTCGCCATTAACACAGATCTAGATGATGCTGTTTACAAGTGGTTTACACAAAAGAGATCGGAAGGAGAACCTATCTCAGGTCCCATTCTGTGTGAGAAGGCAATGCAGTTCAACGAAAAACTTGAAGGGCCTTCGAACTTTAAAGCAAGCAAGGGCTGGTTGAAATGCTTCAAGTCAAGACACGGCATTCATGAGCTTACAATACAGGGAGAAAAACTGTTGGCTGATTCTTCAGCAGCTGATTCCTTCAAAGTCAAACTAAGGGACATATTAAGGGAAGAAGATTATGCTCTTGAAAACATTTACAATGCTGACGAAACTGGACTTAACTGGAAAGCTTTACCGAGAAAAACTCTTGCTTCACGTCATGAATTAGCATCACCTGGTCCTAAAACAAGCAAGGACTGTATTACAGCTGTGGCTTGTGCTGATGCTACTGGAAGTCACCGACTGTTCGTCATTGGTAAAAATAAAAAACCACGTTGTTTCAAGCACATTAATATGTCAGCCTTGCCTGTTGTGTACACCTCACAAAAGAGTGCCTGGATGGATAGTACGATTTTTATGAAGTGGTTTCTGGATGTTTTCGTACCCTCTGTAAAAGCTCATCAGCTAAAGAATCGGAAGAGGGAGAAAACACTACTTCTCCTTGACAATGCACCAACTCATCCGTCATGTGATATTTTAAATGAAAAAGATGAATTCATAAAGGTAATATTTCTTCCACCTAACAAAACCTCCTTAGTACAGCCCATGAATCAAGGCGTTAATGAGACTTTCAAATGATATTACAGGAAAGAATTGTTGCGTAAGTTATTGTTAGAAAGAGAAGAGGATGGAGAAGAAAACCTCTTAAGAAATCATAAGAATATTGACTTGAAAGACGTGTCCTACATGATCAGCGCAGCATGGAATAGTATAAAGGAAGAGAATTTGAAGAAAGCCTGGAATAAAATTTTGGACACAGAAGAAAATTCACAAGGTATGATTGAAACTGATGAACAGAATGATATGTCCGAAATTCTCGGTATGCTAAAAGAAATAGATTGCCATGAATGTGATGAAGAAGACATTCATGAATGGATGAATATCGATGATGCAGATCCAGGACACCAAATCATGCAGGACAGCGAGATTGTAAACATCGTCACTGATAAAGATGACGCCGCCAGCATCTCATCAATCAGTGCTCCAGAAAGTGAAGATGAAAGTATACCAACAGCTTCTGAGGAATTCACTTGTTTAGATACTGCCTTGTGATGGTTTGAAGCCCAAGATGAAAGTGACCAGTTTCAGATATCTGTAACGAAAAAAATATGTGACTTAGCTGCTCGTAAGCATGTAGGCTTGCTTAGACAGACCAAAATAAAGGATTTTTTAAAACATTAATTTTATATACTGTGTGTATTGTTCATGCAAAATGTTGTTGTTGTCTTCAGTCCTGAGACTGGTTTGATGCAGCTCTCCATGCTACTCTATCCTGTGCAAGCTTCTTCATCTCCCAGTACTTACTGCAACCTACATCCTTCTGAATCTGCTTAGTGTATTCATCTCTTGGTCTCCCTCTACGATTTTTACCCTCCACACTGCCCTCCAGTACTAAATTGGTGATCCCTTGATGCCTCAGAACATGTCCTACCAACCGGTCCCTTCTTCTTGTCAAGTTGTGCCACAAACTCCTCTTCTCCCCAATTCTATTCAATACCTCCTCATTAGTTATTTGATCTACCCATCTAATCTTCAGCATTCTTCTGTAGCACATTTCAAAAGCTTCTATTCTCTTCTTGTCCAAACTATTTATCATCCATGTTTCACTTCCATAGATGGCTACACTCCATACAAATACTTTCAAAAACGACTTCCTCGCACTTAAATCTATACTCGATGTTAACAAATTTCTCTTCTTCAGAAACGCTTTGCTTGCCATCGCCAGTCTACATTTTATATCCTCTCTACTTCGACCATCATCAGTTATTTTGCTCCCCAAATAGCAAAACTCCTTTACTACTTTAAGTGTCTCATTTTCTAATCTACTTCCCTCAGCACCACCCGACTTAATTCGATTACATTCCCTTATCCTCGTTTTGCTTTTGTTGATGTCCATCTTATATCCTCCTTTCAAGACACTGTCCATTCCATTCAACTGCTCTTCCAAATCCTTTGCTGTCTCTGACAGAATTACAATGTCATCGGCGAACCTCAACGTTTTTATTTCTTCTCCGTGGACTTCAATACCTACTCCAAATTTTTCTTTTGTTTCCTTTACTGCTTGCTCAATATACAGATTGAATAACATCGGGGAGAGGCTACAACCCTGTCTCACTCCCTTCCCAAGTGCTGCTTCCCTTTCATGCCCCTCGACTCTTATAACTGCCATCTGGTTTCTGTACAAATTGTAAATAGCATTTCGCTCCCTGTATTTTACCCCTGCCACCTTTAGAATTTGAAAGAGAGTATTCCAGTCAACATTGTCAAAAGCTTTCTCTAAGTCTACAAATGCTAGAAATGTAGGTTTGCCTTTCCTTAATCTATTTTCTAGGATAAGTCGTAGGGTCAGTATTGCCTCACGTGTTCCAACATTTCTGCAGAATCCAAACTGATCTTCGCTGAGGTTGGCTTCTACCAGTTTTTCAATTCGCCTGTAAAGAATTTGCATTAGTATTTTGCAGCTGTGACTTATTAAACTGATAGTTCGGTAATTTTCACTCGTGCAAAATATGTATGTAATATGTATATATTTTTGTTTAATAAACTGTGCCACATACTATATATTCCTACTGAAGTTGCCTTTGTATGTTACTTTGTAATACTAAAAGACATGCCTGTTTTTATGAATATATTTACTGTACAGTACTTCTTTTTGGCAAATAAACATGTACAGTTCGATTATCTGAACAAACAAGTTTTCCGAGCACCCATGTCCTCCAATTACTTTGGATAATCGACACTCTACTGTATTCAATATGGTATTGGCCCACCTTTAGCCTTGATGACAGCTTCCACTCTCACAGGCATATGTTCAAGCAGGTGCTAGAAGGTTTCTTGAGGTATGGCAGCCCATTCTTCAGAGTGCTGCACTGAGGAGAGGTATTGATGTTGGTTGGTGAGTCCTGGCACGAAGTTGGCGTTCCAAAACATCCCAAAAGTGTTCTGTAGGATTCAGGCCAGGACTCTGTGCAGGCCAGTCCATTACAGGGATGTTATTGTCATGTAATCACTCTGCCACAGGCTGTTCATTACGAGCGGGCATTCGATCATGTTGAAAGCTGCAATCACCATCCCCGAATTGCTCTTCAACAGTGGGAAGCAAGAAGGTGCTTAAAACATCAATGCAAGCCTGTGCTGTGATAGTGCCATACAAAACAACAAGAGGTGAAAGCCACCTCCATGAAAAACTTGACAACATTGAAACACCGCCACCTCCAAATTTTACTGTTGGCACTACACATGCTGGCATATGACATTCACTGGGCATTCGTCATAACCACACTCTGCCTTCGGATCGCTACATTGTGGACAATGATTCGTCACTCCACACAACATTTTTCCATTTTTCTATTGTCCAATGTTTATGCTCCTTGGCATCATTTGGCATTTACTGGCATGATGTTTGGCTTATGGGCAGGCGCTTGAGCATGAAATCCAAGTTTTCTCACCTCTCGCCTAATTGTCATAGTACTTGCAGTGGATCCCGATGTAGTTTCGATTTCCTATGTGATGGTCTGAGTAGATGTCAGCCTATTACACATTTCGACTCTCTTCAATTCTCGGCGGTCTCTGTCAGTCAACAGACAAGGTCAGCCTGTAAGCTTTTGTGCTGTATGTTTCCCTTTGCATTTCCACTTCATTATCACATCGAAAACAGTGGACCTAGGGATGTTTAGGAGTGTGGAAATCTTGCATACAGACATATGATACAAGTGACACCCAATCACCTGACCATGTTCAAAGTCTGTGAGTTCCACAGAGTGCCCCATTCTGCTCTCTCATGATGTCTAATGACTACTGAGATCGCTGATATGGAGTAGCTGGCAGTAGGTGGCAGCACAATGCACCTAATATGAAAAAAAATATGCTTTTGGGGGTGTCCAGATACTTTTGATCACATAGTGTATGGACTTAAACACATCTGGTATTACATGACTTGTTGCTGAAATGAGAAACTGAAAGTATGGCAGAGGGAAAGAATCATCAAAGATTTAGGAAGAATCCTTGTACCAATGAAAAGATGAATGAAGTAAGTATTAATGTTAGCAGTCTATACTGAACTTGCTGCTGAGTTAGCCCCTAATCTAACTATAATCTACACTATGTGATCAAAAGTATCCGGACACCTGGCTGAAAATGACAAGTTCGTGGCGCCCTCCATCAGTAATGCTGGAATTCAGTATGGTGTTGGCCCACCCTTAGCCTTGATGACAGCTTCCACTCTCGCAGGCATATGTTCAATCAGGTGCTGGAAGGATTCTTGGGGAATGGCAGCTCATTATTCATGGAGTGCTGCACTGAGGAGAGGTATTGATGTCGGTCGGTGACGCCTGGCATGAAGTCGGTGTTCCGAAAAATCCCAATGGTGTTCTACAGGATTCAGGTCAGGACTCTGTGCAGGACAGTCCATTACAGAGATGTTATTGTCTTGTAACCACTCTGCCACAGGCTGTGCATTATGAACAGATGCTCGATTGTGTTGAAAGATGCAATTGCCATCCCCGAATTACTCTTTAACAGTGGGAAGCAAGAAGGTACTTCAAACATCAATGTAGGCCTATGCTGTGATAGATCCACGCAAAACAACAAGGGGTGCAAGCCACCTCCATGAAAAACACAACCACACCATAACACCACTGCCTCCGAATTTAACTTTAGGCACTACACATGCTTGCAGATGACGTTGACCGGGCATCCGCTACACCCACACCCTGCCATTGATTCACCACACTGTGTACCGTGATTTGTCACTTGACAGAACATTTTTCCACTGTTCAATCATCCAATGTTTCTGAGGCATTGTTTGGTATTTACTGGTGTGATGTGTGGCTTATGAGCAGCTGCTTGACCATAAAATCCAAGTTTTGTCACCACCTGCCTAACTGTCATAGTACTTGCAGTAGATCCTGATGCTGTTTGGAATTCCTGTGTGATGGTCTGGATAGATGTCAGCCTATTACACATTATGACCCTCTTCAACTGCCGGCAGTCTCTGTCAGTCAACAGACAAGCTCGGCCCATTTGCTTTTGTGCTGTACGTGCCCCTTCACACTCCCACTTCACTATCACATTGGAAACAGTGGACCTAGGGATGTTTAGGAGTGTGGAAATATTGTGTACAGACTTCAATCACCTGACCATGTTTGAAGTCCGTGAGTTCCGCAGATTGCCCCATTCTGCTCTCTCATGATGTCTGATGACTACTGAGGTCACTACTGAGATCACTGATATGGAGTACCTGGCACTAGATGGCAGCACAATGCACGTAATATGAAATACTTAGGTTTTTGCAGGTGTCCGGATACTTTTGATCACATAGTGTATCGCAGATCCCTCGAACAAAAACCCCTTCACAGTTTTTGGAAAAGGGCACAGGTCACACCCATCTACAAGAAGGTTAGTAGAAGTGATCCACAAAACTACCGTCCAGTATCCTTGACATCAATGTCTTTTAGAATCTTAGAACATATTCTGAGCTCAAATATAATGAGATATCTTCAACAGAATGACCTCCTTAATGCCAACCAGCATATATTTTGAAAACATTGATTGTGTGGAACCCAACTTGCACCTTTCTCGCATGACATACGAACAGCTTTGGATCAAGGCAATCAGGTAGATGCTGCATTTTTTGGTTTCCAAAAAGCATTTGCCTCAGTAACATACTTACACTTATTGTCAAAAGCATGATCATGTAGGGTATCAAGTGAAATTTGTGACTGGATTGAGGACTTTTTGGTAGGGAGATCGCAGCATCTTATCTCGGAGAGTCGTTGTCAGATGTAAAAATAATTTTGGGTGTACCCCAAGGAAGTGTGTTGGGACCCTTGCTATTAATGTTGTATATTAATCACATTTCAGATGATATTAATAGTAAAATCAGGCTTTTTTGCAGATGATGCAGTTATCTTTAATGAAGTACTATCTGAAAGATGCTGCATAAATATTCAGCCAGATCTTGATAAGATTTCAAGATGGTGTAGAGATGGGCAACTTGTTTTAAATGTTCTGAAATGTAAAATTTTGCACTTCACAAAACAATAAATTGTAGTATCCTATAATATCAGTGAGTCACTGTTGGCATTGGCCATCTCATACAAATACCTGGGTGTAACATTTTTTAGGGATGGCATGGAATAATTGCATAGGTTCAGTCATGGGTAAAGCAGGTGGTACACTTAGGTTTAGTGGCAGAATACTGGGAAGTGCAGTCAGTCTACAAAGAACGTTGTTTACAAATCCCTCACAGAAGCAGTTCTAGAATATTGCTCAAGTGTGTGTGGGACCTAGTACCAGATGACTAACAGGGTTATTGAATGTATACAGAGAAGGGCAGTGCAGATGGTCTAAGGTTTGTTTAATACATGGGAGAGTATCACAGAGAGACTGAAGGAACTGAAGTGGAAGGCTCGTGAAGATAGACATGAACTATCCTGAAAAATTCTATGAAGAAAGTTTTAAGAACCAACTTTAACTGATTACTCAAGGAACATACTACAATCCCTAATGTATTGCTCACACTGGGATTGTGAAGATAAGATTAGAATAATTACTGCATGCACAGTGGCATTCAAACAATCATTCTCCTCGCTCTCCATACGTAAATGGAACAGGAAGAAACCCTAATAACTGGTACATTGGGATATGCCCTCTGCCATGCACCTCAAAGTGGTTTGCAGAGTACAGATGTAGATGTAGCAATTATGCACAACTGAAATGGGCAACTAGTAAGAGAAAAGTGTAAAAAGCTGCGTCAAAGTAGCCTTGGCAGGGTTGATACAAGTTTTCCTCAACTGATATTCCCTGATTTCCAAACAAATTTCAGCATTTTTCCCTGATAAATTTTCAGAGCTCAAGGGTAAGTAAAGAAATAAGTTGGTAAAAAAAAAAAAGATGTGTTAGTACTTCTGTATTTCTAAACTTGTTATTAACCCTTTACTTTTGAATGAACAGCAAATTGTCTACTTTACAGTATTTGTTATCTAAAGCTTAAGTAAACAGGTAATTTGTGTAAATGAAAGCCGTTTTGTGATGAAGAATTAATGTTTTTTATAAATGAGTTAGCTCTAACTTTGAATTAACAACAATCCCATACCAGCTGACACTAAATCAGAAAAAACTGAGACAAAAACATTTTATTCAAGAACTTTTCTTCTGTTACTGTTATCTTACTTTCTTAGTTGCTTTATTCAATTTTTAAATACGCAGATGGTGGACATTACATTGTAAAACCTCAGGTAAAAACACAACAAAAATATCAGTCCTCTTCAAATGCAAAACAAATATTGCCACAAATTGTTTGTCTGTGATGTATCTTTAAAAACACAAATTTATCAAATCAAAGAATTAAAGTGTGTACAATAGGTTAGGTTGGGGGGGGGGGGGGGGGGAGGGGAAGAGGGGGAGGAGGTAGAGGGGGAGGGGGAGGAGGGGGCTGGGGCACAAGTGCAGCTGAGAAACCACGTGACGTTATTCAGGGGCTGGGGGTGGGCATGGTGGGCTGATTAATTGATCAATTTAATTAATTTGCATATCAATTTGATACTCTGTTTTTCATATAATACCTATGACATTGACATACTTATGAAATCATAATTTAAAAGAAACTTTAATGGCAGAACCCAGTATTTAATTACAATTTATCACTACAGAATCTCATACATCACGTTGAATACTTTGATTTTAAGGTGTTTATATTAACACCATGTGATAGCTTCTGCTGATGCTTTTAAAGATAAAAAAATATTTTTGTGGCATCAGACCTTTTAAACATATGGGATGGCATCAAACCATTATTGGTGCAAGATGGTGACATGTGTAGATGTAATAGAAAATCGTCCCGTAAATCGTGAGTATTTAGCATTCATAAATTGCATATTATACAATAAAATCATACTAAGTGTTGTTAGGATATGCTCAATGAAGTGTAAGTGGTATCACACACATTGTTTCTCGAAAGTGAATCTAGAAAACATATCATGCACATGTGGAACAATGTGTATGAATGAAGTTGAAATGTGCCATTTTAACTTGAAACTAAAACTGCTAGTAGCATCACAGAAAGATGTGAAAGACGCAAAACAATATGTTAAGCTGCTGGAAAATACAGTGAAATACCTCGCACCAGTATACTTGGGAAGGCAGGGGAACCAGATCTGTCATTGACTATATAATAACACATCAGGAATTCAGGAAGGCTGTGAGGGACACACGTGTATTCAGGGGATTCTTTGATGACACTGATCATTATTTAATCTGCAGTGAAATTGGGATTGTGAGGCCGAAAGTGCAAGAGGTCAGGTCCATATGTGGGAGGATAAGAGTGGAGAAACTTCAGGATAAGGAAGTCAGGCACAAGTACATAACAGCGATCTCAGAAAGGTACCAGTTACTTCAATGTAGTCAATTACAGTCATTGGAAAAGGAATGGACAAGGTACAGGGACACAGTACTAGAAGTGGCTAAAGAATATCTTGGAACAGTAGTGTGTAAAAGTAGGATGAAGCAAACAGTTTGGTGGAATGACACAGTCAAGGCAGCCTGTAAAAGGAAAAAGAAGGCGTATCAAAAATGACTACATACTAGAACTCAGGTAGACAGAGAAAGTTATGTTGAAGAAAAAAACAAAGCCAAACAGATAATTGCAGCATCCAAGAAGAAATCTTGGGAAGACTTTGGAAACAGGTTGGAGACTATGGGTCAAGCTGCTGGAAAACCATTCTGGAGTGTAATTAGCAGTCTTTGAAAGGGAGGTAAGAAGGAAATGACAAGTATTTTGGACAGGTCAGGAAAACTGCTGGTGAATCCTGTGGATGCCTTGGGCAGATGGAGGGAATATTTTGAAGAGTTGCTCAATGTAGGTGAAAATACGATCAGTAATGTTTCAGATTTCGAGGTAGAGTGGGATAGGAATGATGATGGAAATAGGATCACATTTGAGGAAGTGGAGAAAATGGTCAATAGATTGCAGTGCAATAAAGCAGCTGGGGTGGATGAAATTAAGTCAGAACTCATCAAATACAGTGGAATGTCAGGTCTTAAATGGCTACACAGGATAATTGAAATGGCCTGGGAGTTGGGACAGGTTCCATCAGACTGGACAAAAGCAGTAATCACACCAATCTTTAAACATGGAAACAGAAAATATCGTAACAACTACAGAGGTATCTCTTTAATCAGCGTTCTGGGTAAAATCTTCTCAGGTATTGTTGAAAGGAAAGTGCGAGTACTAGTTGAGGACCAATTAGATGAAAATCAGTGTGGGTTTAGGCCTCTTAGAGGTTGCCAGGACCAGATCTTTAGCTTACGGCAAATAATGGAGAAGTGCTATGAGTGGAACAGGGAATTGTATCTATTCTTTATAGATCTAGAAAAGGCATATGACCAGGTTCCTAGGAGGAAGTTATTGTCTGTTCTACAAGATTATGGAATAGGAGGCAAACTTTTGCAAGCAATTAAAGGTCTTTACATGGATAGTCAGTCAGCAGTTAGAGTTAACGGTAAATTGAGTTCATGGTTCGGAGTAGTTTCAGGGGTAAGACAAGGCTGCAACCTGTCTCCACTGTTGGTCATATTATTTATGGATCATATGTTGAAAGCAATAGACTGGTTGGGTGAGATTAAGATATGTGTACACAAAATAAGCAGTCTTTCATATGCGGATGACTTAGTTGTGATGGCAGATTCGATTGAAAGTTTGCAAAGTAATATTTCAGAGCTAGATCAGAAATGTAAGGACTATGGTATGGAGATTAGCATCTCCAAAACGAAAGTAATGTCAGTGGGAAAGAAATATAAATGGACTGAGTGCCAAATAGGAGGAACAAAGTTAGAACAGGTGGATGGTTTCAAGTACTTAGGATGCATATTCTCACAGGATGGCAACATAATGAAAGAACTGGAAGCGAGGTGTAGCAAAGATAATGCAGTGAGCGCTCAGCTACAATCTACTCTCTTCTGCAAGAAGGAAGTCAGTACCAAGACTAAGTTATCTGTGCACCGTTCAATCTTTCGACCAACTTTGTTGTATGGGAGCGAAAGCTGGGTGGATTCAGGTTACCTTATCAACAAGGTTGAAGTTACGGATATGAAAGTAGCTAGGATGATTGCAGGTACTAGAAGATGGGAACAATGGCAGGAGGGTGTCCACAATGAGGAAATCAAAGAAAAACTGGGAATGAACTCTATAGATGTAGCAGTCAGGGCGAACAGGCTTAGATGGTGGGGTCATGTTACACGCATGGGAGAAGCAAGGTTACCCAAGAGACTCATGGGTTCAGCAGTAGAGGGTAGGAGGAGTCGGGGCAGACCAAGGAGAAGGTACCTGGATTCGGTTAAGAATGATTTTGAAGTAATAGGTTTAACATCAGAAGAGGCACCAATGTTAGCACTGAATAGGGGATCATGGAGGAATTTTATAAGGGGGCTATGCTCCAGACTGAACACTGAAAGGCATAATCAGTCTTAAATGATGATGATGATGATGATAGCTAGCTACATCATCGCAAAAAGAACTTGGAAATTCCCAAACCTACAACGAACCAAAAGAATGTGCAAAACCTCAAACTTAATTCAGACAGATCCCAGTTACGCTTAAGAAACTGTTTTCAATATCTAGGTACCCTTAGACAGAAAGCAACTAAGAAAGTAAGATAAATCATTTCAGTCTATAGTGGCAGCAAAGAAACGCACAATGCATTCATTACGTCGAAATACAGCTTCAGATAACAACTGTCACGAAATGAAGGTAAATAAGCAGTGCAACAATGTAAACAAAGGGTTATCAAAAAGTGTTAGTACAGTGTTGCTTCCTGACAGCCACAGCAAAGGAATAGCAGAAATTCTTCATTAACAACAAGATCTCAATGCGAAAGTGTGGTGAAACCTGGAGCAGGATTACAGGAAATACTGAAGGACCATAAAAAAAGTAATTGTGTGTTGCAAAACCAGTGTATCGTGATAGTAGTTGGCGAAAATTATGTATATAGAAAAGAACTGAAAGTAGCAACATGAATCTTAAGAGAGACACTTTTTACATTTGAGGATCAGAAAATAATTTTGCTTCGCATACCATTAAGGCATGACCTTTTTGAATCATCATGTGTAAACAAAGAAATGTACAAAGCAAACAGGGCTTACAAAAAGATATATCAGTCCACTTTAAATGCTGTTTTTCTCATCCTAGATGACCTGGAAAGAAAGCACTTTACAAGACACAGAATACACTTAAATAAGTGAGGCAAATCATTAATTTGCCAGAGGATCAAAATGTTCATGACAAGTGTTTTTTCTAGAAGTGATAAATATGACACAATTGCACTGCCATCAGCAAAGAGATCTGCAAAGTATCTTCCACAAGCAAGGCTGTCAATGATGTGGTTAGATTTGCCTGCCAAACGAATCCATCTGTAGCAGTGATAGAACATAGAGAAGGATCAGATGTAGAAGGGAGTGTCAGCAGGAAAGCATTTGTAACATTACCAGCAACAGTAGAAAGAAAAGACCTAGAATCAATGTATACAGAGGCAAAGGGTTGCAACATATATATCTATACAAACAACAACAACAACAGCAATAGATGACTCAGGAGCAACTCCGCCAGAAGAAAAGGAAACAACAGCAAGTGAATTGCACAGTGTAGCAAGCAGGCAGAAAACAATGTTTCCACACCATCTGAAAGATTTTTTAAAATCAAGCATGAAGAGGAGTAGGAGGCCATCATGATAAGTACAATTAATTGTTTAACAGAATTTCACCAGAATATACAATCCATAAAAAACTAAGTTCAGCAACTAGAAGTAAATTTACAAACATTAGACAGTTGAGTTGTGTGTCTTATGGAAAACTGGCACAAAAGGAATGAAATCTTTAGCCTTAGCCTCATATGAACTTGCTTGTTTCTACAGGAGACTCTCCATGAAAGGTGGGGGTTCACGTATTTTGTGAAGAGAGGTATTTCATTTAAAGACAGAAATGACCTTACTGCATGAAGTGTTGATAAACATTGTGAACTCTCAGCTATTGAAGTAACAGAATGTGTCAAGAAAATTAATGGTAGTTTGTGTGTACCGATCACAGAATAGTTTTATGGATATTTTTTTCTCAAAACTAAATCAGACACTAACTAAGGTATTGTGCTCAAAAACAAACATAATCATCTGTGGGGATCTCAATATCAATACAATGAAGTCAGATGATGTCAGCCATGCCTATTCAAATGTTCTGTACAGTTATGGCATGACTTCACTTGTAAGCTGCCCCACTAGAGTAACCAAACAATCTTCTACATTGATAAGCCATGTAGCAACAGAGGTAGATAGGAAACAATGCTATATACATGTTCAAGATCTAGGCTTATCAGATCATTTATGTCAGATATTAAAGGTAAATTTTTGTGTTGAAAAGCCTCCTAAATTAAAACTACACAAAAGGCTCCTCTCAAAGTCAAACCTGCAAGAATTTTCATCCCAGTTACCACATGAAAGGTGGGAGGAAGTCTATGTGGAAACGAATAAGAACACAATGTTTAATAGTTTCATGTCCATTTTTAAAGAAAAATTTGAGGAAGCATTTCCCAAAACTTTGCATACCTTTGTAACTTCAGAAAAAAATATGTGGATAACCAGAGCAATCAAAAAATCCTCTTCAACTCTTAGGTATCTTGCTTCAATCAAAAATAGGCCACTGATCCAGCATTTTTGCAATTTTATAAAAACTACAAGAGAATCTACAGAAAGGTACAACTAGCTGCTAAAAAACTCACAAACTATAAAAAAATATTGCCAGAAGAAAACAAAAGCAAAGCAGGCTGGAATATTATCAAACTGGAAACAGCAAACACAGGGCAAAAACTTTTTGAATTCATTAATAAAGAACAAAAATATACAAATGAACCACCCAAAAGTAATAGGTAACCCTGTAAATGTGTACTTCAACAGCATTGATAAGAAATTACAACAGAACTTTCCAGACGTGTATGTCTTACCCACCCAGAACTAAACACCAAACTCAATGGCACTCTATCCGGCAACTGAGAAAGAAGTAGCACAAGTTATACATCAATTAAAAAATTAAATATCAATTGGTCTAGATACAATCCCAACTTGTGTCCTTAAATAATGTGCAAATTCCATAAAAGCTCCATTAACAAAAATTATCAATGAATCATTCAAATCTGGCTGTTTTCCTGAGCACCTAAAACCATCGAAAGTAATACCCATACTTAAAAATGGCGATCTGGAAAATGTAGAAAACTACAGAGCATTCTCCCTACTGTATACCATTTCCAAAATTATTGAAAAAGTAATGAAAAATAGGTTGCTGCAGTATCTAAATAAGTTTAACCTTCTTCGCAAAGAACAGCATGGTTTCGGGCCAAAAGAGGTACAAAATTGGTTGTTGCACAGACTACAAAGGTCATTCTTGAGGCTCTTGGTCTTATCAAAGGCATTTGATACAGTTGACCACATAATTTTATTAAATAAATTAGAGTTACTAGGAATAAGAGGTGTGGTTTAAGTCTTTCCTAGAAAACCGAATGCTGTGTGTTGAGGTCTCACATACTCCAGATGGATTTAGTAAAACACTTATCAGATTCAAAAATATTAATATAGGTGTCCTGCAAGGTAGTATATAAGGTCCAATGCTTTTTCTTATATTCGTTAATGATTTTCCGCAGAGTATCATATGTGGGGAAAAAATACTATTTGCTGATGACACCAACATAGTGATCACAGCCAAAACTCCAACACAGTTGACAGAAAAGGTTAATGCAGCTCTCAGAGATGTTCACAAATGGTCACTGAAAAATGTTGTTGTTGTTGTGGTCTTCAGTCCTGAGACTGGTTTGATGCAGCTCTCCACCCTACTCTATCCTGTGCAAGCTTCTTCATCTCCCAGTACCTACTGCAACCTACATCCTTCTGAATCTGCTTGGTGTATTCATCTCTTGGTCTCCCTCTATGATTTTTACCCTCTACGCTGCCCTCCAATACTAAATTGGTGATCCCTTGATGCCTCATAACATGTCCTATCAGCCGATCCCTTCTTCTGGTCAAGTTGTGCCACAAACTTCTCTTCTCCCCAATTCTATTAAATACCTCCACATTAGTTATGTGATCTACCCATCTAATCTTCAGCATTCTTCTGTAGCACATTTCGAAAGCTTCTATTCTCTTCTTGTCCAAACTATTTATCATCCATGTTTCACTTCCATAGATGGCTACACTCCATACAAATACTTTCAGAAACGACTTCCTGGCACTTAAACCTATACTCGATGTTAACAAATTTCTCTTCTTCAGAAACAATTTCCTTGCCTTTGCCAGTCTACATTTTATATCCTCTCTACTTTGACCATCATCAGTTATTTTGCTCCCCAAATAGCAAAACTCCTTTACTACTTTAAGTGTCTCATTTTCTAATCTAATTCCCTCAGCATCACCCGATTTAATTCAACTACATTTCATTATCCTCGTTTTGATTTTGTTATTGTTCATCTTATACCCTCCCTTCAAGACACTATCCATTCCGTTCAACTGCTCTTCCAAGTCCTTTGCTGTCTCTGACAGAATTACAATGTCATCGGCGAACCTCAAAGTTTTTATTTCTTCTCCATGGATTTTAATACCTACTCCAAATTTTTCTTTTATTTCCTTTACTGTTTGCTCAATATACAGATTGAACAACATCGGGGAGAGGCTACAACCCTGTCTTACTCCCTTCCCAACCACTGCTTCCCTTTCATGCCCCTCAACTCTTATAACTGCCATCAGGTTTCTATACAAATTGTAAATAGCCTTTCGCTCCCTGTATTTTACCCCTGCCACCTTTAGAATTTGAAAGAGAGTATTCCAGTCAACATTGTCAAAAGCTTTCTCTAAGTCTACAAATGCTAGAAATGTAGGTTTGCCTTTCCTTAATCTACTTTCTAAGACAAGCCGTAGGGTCAGTATTGCCTCACGTGTTCCAATATTTCTACGGAATTCAAACTGATCTTTGTCTAGGTTGGCTTCTACTAGTTTTTCCATTCTTCCGTAAAGAGTTCGCGTTAGTATTTTGCAGCCGTGACTTATTAAACTGATAGTTTGGTAATTTTCACATCTGTCAACACCTGCTTTCTTTGGGATTGGAATTATTATATTCTTCTTGAAGTCTGAGGGTATTTCACCTGTCTCATACATCTTGCTCCCTAGATGGTAGAGTTTTGTCAGGACTGGCTCTCCCAAGGCTGTCAGTAGTTCTAATGGAATGTTGTCTACTCCCGGGGCCTCGTTTTGACTCAGGTCTTTCAGTGCTCTGTCATACTCTTCACGCAGTATCGTATCTCCCATTTCATCTTCATCTACATCCTCTTCCGTTTCCATAATATTGTCCTCAAGTACATCGCCCTTGTATAAACCCTCTATATACTCCTTCCACCTTTCTGCTTTCCCTTCTTTGCTTAGAACTGGGTTTCCACCTGAGCTCTTGATATTCATACAAGTGGCTCTCTTTTCTCCAAGGGTCTCTTTAATTTTCCTGTAGGCAGTATCTATCTTACCCCTAGTGAGATCAGCCTCTACATCCTTACATTTATCCTCTAGCCATCCCTGCTTAGCCATTTTGCATTTCCTGTCAATCTCATTTTTGAGACGTTTGTATTCCTTTTTGCCTGCTTCATTTACTGCATTTTTATATTTTCTCCTTTCATCAATTAAATTCAATATTTCTTCTGTTACCCAAGGATTTCTACTAGCCCTCGTCTTTTTACCTACTTGATCCTCTGCTGCCTTCACTACTTCATCCCTCAAAGCTACCCATTCTTCTTCTTTTGTATTTCTTTCCCCCATTCCTGCCATTTGTTCCCTTACGCCCTCCCTTAAACTCTGTACAACCTGTGGTTTAGTCAGTTTATCCAGGTCCCATCTCCTTAAATTTCCACCTTTTTGCAGTTTCTTCAGTTTTAATCTACAGTTCATAAGCAATAGATTGTGGTCAGAGTCCTCATCTGCCCCTGGAAATGTCTTACAATTTAAAACCTGGTTCCTAAATCTCTGTCTTACCATTATATGATCTATCTGAAATCTGTCAGTATCTCCAGGATTCTTCCATGTATACAACCTTCTTTTATGATTTTTGAACCAAGTGTTAGCTATGATTAAGTTATGCTCTGCGCAAAATTCTACCAGGCGGCTTCCTCTTTCATTTCTTAGCCCCAATTCATATTCACCTACTGTGTTTCCTTCTCTCCCTTTTCCTACTACTGAATTCCAGTCACTCATGACTATTAAATTTTCGGCTCCCATCACTATCTGAATAATTTCTTTTATTTCGTCATACATTTCTTCAATTTCTTCGTCATCTGCAGAGCTAGTTGGCATATAAACTTATACTGCTGTAGTAGGCGTGGGCTTCATGTCTGTCTTGGCCACAATAATGTGTTCACTATGCTGTTTGTAGTAGCTTACCCGCATTCCTATTTTTTTATTCATTATTAAACCTACTCCTGAATTACCCCTATTTGGCTTTGTATTTATAACCCTGTATTCGCCTGACCAAAAGTCTTGTTCCTCCTTCCACCAAACTTCATTAACTTGCACTATATCTAACTTTAACCCATCCATATCCCTTTTTAAATTTTCTAACCTGCCTGCCTGATTAAGGGATCTGACATTCCACGCTCCGATCTGTAGAACGCCATTTTTCTTTCTCCTGATAACGACGTCCTCTTGAGTAGTCCCCGCCCGGAGATCATAATGGGGGACTATTTTACCTCCGGAATATTTTACCCAAGAGGACGCCATCATCATTAACCATACAGTAAAGCTGCATGCCCTCGGGAAAAATAACGGCTGTAGTTTCCCCTTGCTTTCAACCGTTCGCAGTACCAGCACAGCGAGGCTGTTTTGGTTAGTGTTACGAGGCCAGATCAGTCAATCATCTAGACTGTTGCCCCTGCAACTACTCAAAAGGCTGCTGCCCCTCTTCAGGAACCACACGTTTGTCTGGCCTCTCAACAGATATCCCTCCATTGTGGTTGCACCTACGGTACGGCTATCTGTATCGCTGAGGCACGCAAGCCTCCCCACCAACGACAAGGCCCATGGTTCAATAAATAAAGTAACTTTAAACATAAAGAAAACTAATTGTATGTACTTCTGGTTGAATAAAAGACACAATGATGATAAATTAACAATTACTGATGATGTAACAGAATCTGTAATGGACACCAGATTTTTGGGGTTGAAGGTAAGCTGTCAGTTAAAATGGAAAGAATATGCAAAAGATTTAACACAGAGACTACCCACAGCATGTTATACTTTACGAATACTTGCACCAGTGTGCAATATTTCACGCCTCAAAATGACATAGTTTGGATATATACACTCAATCCTCAGTTATGGAATCATGTTTTTGGGAACAAGTGGTGGGAATATTCAGTCTGTCTTCAAGGTTCAGAAAAGAGGTATATGGATAATAACAAATAGCAGCAATAGGGGCCCATTGTACTGATTTATTAAAAAAAAAAAAAAAACTAGAAATTCTGACTGGTCCATGTGAATACATTTTCCAGAGTGTAATGTATGTCAGGAAAAGTATTCATCTGTATGGTACAGAAAATGAAATGAGTGTAAGGCATTAATGGCTGGGAGGCCCCATCTGGGGTAGTTCGGCTGCCAAGTGCAAGTCTTATTTCAGTTGACGCCACATTGGGTGACTTGCTTGCTGGAGACAGCTCAGTACATGACCATGAAACTAGATCCTGCCACTGCTTATAACCAAACAGGAAAAACAAGCCCAAAACACAGAACAGTATGCTTTATAATGGCCTAAAGGTGTTCAACAGACTGCCACAGGAAATAAAAGGTGTAAATGAACTACAGATCTTTAGCCAAAAGCTAAAAACATATTTATTAAGCAAACATTGTTATGAGGTAAATGAGTATTTAGAATAATTGTAGAAAGCTATTTAGTAGACACAAATACCACATGGGCCTATATAAAGTGACAGCGTTTGGCATAATTATAAATACAGGATTATTACAAATGATTGAAGCGATTTCACAGCTCTACAATAACTTTATTATTTGAGATATTTTCACAATGCTTTGCACACACATACAAAAACTCAAAAAGTTTTTTTAGGCATTCACAAATGTTCAATATGTGCCCCTTTAGTGATTCGGCAGACATCAAGCTGATAATCAAGTTCCTCCCACACTCGGCACAGCATGTCCCCATCAATGAGTTCGAAAGCATCATTGATGCAAGCTCGCAGTTCTGGCACGTTTCTTGGTAGAGGAGGTTTAAACACTGAATCTTTCACATAACCCACAGAAAGAAATCGCATGGGGTTAAATCAGGAGAGCGTGGAGGCCATGACATGAATTGCTGATCATGATCTCCACCACGACCGATCCATCGGTTTTCCAATCTCCTGTTTAAGAAATGCCGAACATCATGATGGAAGTGAGGTGGAGCACCATCCTGTTGAAAGATGAAGTCAGCGCTGTCAATCTCCAGTTGTGGCATGAGCCAATTTTCCAGCATGTCCAGATACACGTGTCCTGTAACGTTTTTTTCGCAGAAGAAAAAGGGGCCGTAAACTTTAAACCGTGAGATTGCACAAAACATGTTAACTTTTGGTGAATTGCGAATTTGCTGCACGAATGCATGAGGATTCTCTACCGCCCAGATTCGCACATTGTGTCTGTTCACTTCACCATTAAGAAAACATGTTGCTCCACACTGAAAACAAGTTTCGCACTGAACCCATCCTCTTCCATGAGCTGTTGCAACTGCACCGAAAATTCAAAGCGTTTGACTTTGTCATCGGGTGTCAGGGCCTGTAGCAATTGTAAACGGTAAGGCTTCTGCTTTAGCCTTTTCCATAAGATTTTCCAAACCGTCGGCTGTGGTACGTTTAGCTCCCTGCTTGCTTTATTCGTCGACTTCCGCAGGCTATGCGTGAAACTTGCCCGCACGCATTCAACTGCAGGTCGACCTGTTGATTTCCCCTTACAGAGGCATCCAGAAGCTTTAAACTGTGCATACCATCGCCGAATGGAGTTAGCAGTTGGTGGATCTTTGTTGAACTTCGTCCTGAAGTGTCGTTGCACTGTTATGACTGACTGATGGGAGTGCATTTCAAGCACGACATACGCTTTCTCGGCTCCTGTCGCCATTTTGTCTCACTGCGCTCTCGAGCGCTCTGGCGGCAAAAACCTGAAGTGCGGCTTCAGCCGAACAAAACTTTATGAGTTTTTCTACATATCTGTAGTGTGTCGTGACCATATGTCAACAAATGGAGCTACAGTGAATTTATGAAATCGCTTCAATCATTTGTAATAGCCCTGTATTGTAAGAATTGACCTGTAAAAATTGTAAGAATTGAATTATAAACATTGTAAGACCCCATGTATATTTAGTTCAAACACACAATTGATGATATACATACAATTTGTATTTTTATACAGATGAATAAAAATATCAATCAATCACACAAATTGCTTGAATCACAGTGCAAGAATTTAATATAAACAGAAAAATGTTCATCAGATTAAAACTAATAACAAATTTGATTATCAAACTGATTTTGTATCTTAAGCACCGGCAATCTTATGATTAACTGAAAACTAAACAGAAATTTTGTCTTTTCAGTAAGTGTTGCAATATGTGAAAATTCAGTAATTTTCAGCAAATTAGGCGACACTTTTAGTAGTTTCACATAAAAGTACACATCCCTGTAACACATTGCTGGAATTGGCAATTCACCTGTGCACTAACAATACTGATTTACTTCTATCTCATTCTTAAGTTTTGTCTCAAATGTAAGTTATTTTTCAAATGATGGGCTCAGGACAAATAAGACAGAGATGACATCAAAAACTATTCTTACAATACATCTTTCTTTCCAAACAGGATTACCAGTTGTCATGCAACCTCCTGACTGATTAGAAGTGTCTGTTACATTAGGACACAAACCTATACTCTTGCACAGAACTTCAGCTGAAGGGTAGCCTGAATGATGAAAATGACAAAATTAACGTTTTTTGGTTTTTTTCATTATAAAATTATTTGGAGTTTCCTGAATAAAACAAATCAAGTTTCACCCTTCTAAGTGAATTCTAAGTGTTTTTTATTGCTGCAAAGTTGACGTGCTGTGTAAATGGTTGTAGCGACATGGTGTGTCACCGTTGACGGCACCACTCACTGGCTGCAAGCAGGGTATCTTTGCGGAATTAGACAGTGATTTGTTTTTCAACATTGTATGGCTTTATCTCTGTGACAAGTGACTGTTCATATCGGTAAACATAAACACTATACTGTGTGTGTTGACTTGTGGAGTTTGCTTTGTGATGTTTAGCTGTTCAATTTTGCGTATTTGACGAATTTTGCTAATACCTGTTTTATGTATTTGGTTTCTGGATAGCAATATGCCCCGTTTCAGCCACCGACTGTTTAAGAAAAGGCATAATGAGTGGAAGAAGAAATCTTTTGTTGTTTCGAAGGGAGATGCTGCTGCGATTGCTTTCTCCGACTAGTCCAAATGAATGTGATAGCACTTCTTCCAGCAAGAAACTTTGTTACAGCAAAGAAAAATTTGAAAACTATGAAAGTGACAGTAATGATGTGAATGAAATAATTAACATTTCCTTGCTCTCTAAAATTTTGAAATGTAACATATTATGCCAAGTTTGCAAAGGAAGTGGACTGGAATTGAAAATAACTTTACACATTGGTTTGGCATGTAAAATGTTATGGAAGTGTAACAAATGTGCTGCAGAAGTTTCGTTTTCTAATTCTGATAGTATTCCTCATACTGGTAATAGTGGAAAGAATGTGTATGATATAAATGTTAGGTTAGTGTATGGCTTGCTTTGCATTGGCAAGGGCAGTGCTGCAGGGACAATGTTATGTGGAGTTATGAACTTGCCAAAACCACCAACCAAGTTTGGATTTTATAATGAATTAGTGGGATCTTCTGTTGGAAATATTGCTCAAGCAACAATGAAGACAGCAGTTGAAGAAGCTATGACAGATGATGGGAATTGTAGAGATTTAACTGTTGCTTTAGATGGATCATGGCAACGTAGAGGTCATAAATCTCTAAATGGAGTTGTGACAGCTACCAGTGGAGACCGTTGCAAAATAATTTGTGTTGCAATTCTCTCAAAACATTGTAGATGTAAGGACACCACACAGGACGAACATAGTGAAAGTTTTGAAACAAATTTTCACGTCACGAGTGGAGTGATGGAAGTAGAGGGAGTGAAAGCAATTTTTTCCAGGTCACAGGAGTGGTATAATGTACGATACACTAACTATCTAGAAGATGGTGATCTAAGGGATATAAAGCTGTAGAGGAACTCAAACCTTATGGCAATGAAATTCACATTAAAAAACAGGAGTGCATTGGATATGTGAAGAAGCGCATGGGGGCTCGTTTGCGCAAACTAAAGCAGACTTTAGGATTCCAGAAGCTTAGTGATGGTAAGACCCTTGGAGGAAGAGGAAGATTGACAGATGAAGCAATTGATAGATTGCAGAGGTATTATGGGTGTGCAATTAGGCAAAATACAAGAAGCATTGAGCATATGAGGAGAGCAGTATGGGCATTACTTTTTCATACTGCATCAACAAATGAGCACCCACAACATTCACTGTGTCCCACAGGTGATGACTCATGGTGTAAGTACCAATCAGGAAAGGAATATGCCCACAAAAACAGTTTGTCAAATGCTGTAATTGATGTAATTAAGCCCATAATTCAGAAAACACAAAATCCAAATGAAAGTGTAAATAATTTAATTTGGATTAGGATTCCCAAAAGAGTGTTTGTACAGATAAAACATTGCATTTTGGAGAGTATGATGCAGTGGCAACATACAATGAAGGAAACATTATCAAATGTGATGTGCTGAAACGTTTAGGTTTCCAACCAGGACACAACACCATTTCCACAATGTGCCTAATTGATGAAGAAAGACTAAGAGGTGCAGGAAGAAGAGACAAAAGCCTACGACAAGCAGCAAAAGGGAAGAAAAGACCAGTGAAAAGGAAACTAACACTGGAAAAAGAAGAGGATGCTGATAATCCATCACATGGGGCAGGAATGTATTGAGAAACTTTGGAAGCCATTTCCCATAACTTTAAAATTTTCATCTTTGAGGAACATTTTCTCAAAAACTGCTAACAGTATATCAATGAAATTTATACACAGTATTGTTTACTTCTTTTCCTTCATTTTTATAACAAATTGTAAAAAAATAGTGTATAATTCAAGAGTTGTAGAAGAAAAAGTGAAAAATTTTAGAGAAAAAATAAGCATCTGTTTAAAAAAATTGTAAAACAAAAACCAATAAATATTTATTAACATGGCATTATAACTTTGGAGAGAAATATTCACTGAACATGTAGTCCAAATTTTGGAGCAATATGTTTAATGGTTTTAGAAAAAATGTTCCTTCTATTTGCTAAAATTTACTTGGAGGAGATGGATCGTTCTGGCTCCCGTGAAATTGTAAACCAAGATAGGTACTGATGGACTGAAGCAGTGATGTGAGTAATGATGTATGCTCTCACACATAAGTCGCTTGGCAATCATTTCCCTACATTATCATGGATTGTTATGGGCTGTTGGCTGTGGTCAAGACCCTGGCACTAAATATTGCAAGGGGGTCTGGAAAAAATGGACACAAACAAGAGTGTATAAAACACGTATTCATTTCCTGACAAGCCTTTCAAACTGAACAACAAAATGCAGACAGAGATTTTTTCAGTAACCTTTTTCATTAGGTATACCTTGGTAACATGTTTATGCTACCATATAGAATTTATGAACTTTCCAGGCAAGATAATGCATCAGACCAGACAAACATTAAAGAAATTTGTTGTGTGATACAGCATTAAAGTTTAAAAATTAGAACAGCACTGGGACACATTTAGTGACTTTTTTCTGCCAAATAATAATACTCTGTATTTTGTCAAATGAACTATTCAAATCAATCAATGAAAACTAGTCAAAACTGCTTTCTGAGGGAAGCGATCTCTTCATCAATTCTACTCAGTACGTGGCCCTTTTGGCCATTATCCGTGACTTTTTGGCCTCCAGCTCTTTTAAATAAATTGTGTTATAGTGCTGATGAATATATACAATCTTAAACTATATAGAAGCTAGGGAAGCTAGCTGGTTTCTAAAATCTGGATGAGTTCCTGTAGAATACTTCAGTAACATAATAAGTAGTAGTGTATGTCATATAAATTGTAAATACTTTCTGGACAAGGGACCTCTTCCATCAAGCTGTCTTGTCTTCATCTTCTTCACATTGCTTCTGCTTTAATGCCTCACCATACCAATTTTGAGCATTGCGATAGTCCAGAATCATTCTCTTGTTAGTGTCAATCTTGAAAACATTGCCAGCTGATTTCGGTCCATCATATGTTTGACGTATGGCTATCAATGACTCGGTTTCTTAATGACTATCATACGCTCTTTATTAATGGAAACACCATGCTTAAGAAAGGCTTGACATGGCTCAGAATGAGGCTCTTTTGAAGAAAGCTATACAAATTCTGACAGGTGATATTGCCACCCAATAAGTCTCTCCAAAAGTGATCAATTCTCGTCTCAGTCCTCCTGTAGTTTGCACAGAGATCAAAAAATACCATTGTACCAAGAATTTGCATGAAGTCTTTCTCAACTTTATTGTAGTCCTTAGCACTTACTCAATTCTGAGAAGAGAATTTCTGCAAGGCATTCAAGGCTCTAGCCTTACTAGTTCTTGGGCTACTATTTATCGGAACTGGATTACAAAAGCTTATATGTCTACAAATGCTGTACTTCAGAGGTGACTTTAGAAGGTCAGAATGACCCTGCAATCAATCCTGGAAGTTAAAATATCTATGGCAGGCAGCTATACTTTTCTGAGATCAGACGGTACAGCATGACCTATGTTTATGTCTATTGCAGGAATAAGACCTGCTTTATTATCAAGTTTTATATCACACACTGATTCTGCGGCTGATAATACTTCAGCCTTAACAACTAAGGACATCACATCAGCAAGTAGAGATGACAAAGCACTGTACAGGAAAGCTGCCACGGGGGCCACACATTGAAATTCCCTCAAAAATGGCATGACCTGCCACAAAACAAAGCTAAAAAAATATATTTTAGCTGGCAGCAGAGGATCTTCAAGGTAAGTATCTATTTCAATCTTGCGCTCCTTTACTTTGTATGCATATGTCTTTAGAAGGCAAGGACTTTTACACCCCATCGACCTTGTCCTTGTTTTCCAACCAGCACACAGAGCAAAATGTTTTTAGGAAAGGGCAGATTTTCAGGTTTATTAAATCTTTTACAATCAGTTCTTCTTTAAGGTATGTTCTTCAACACATTATAAATCAATCACATAAAAGGTATGCCTCAGTTAGTCTTTAAGGCTGTAGTCCTGAATCTCTGATGAATTGCATGAAAACCACAAGACCCATATCAATAAAAATTGATGCACTCTCCCCGTGAATACTCTTCAGACCAAAACGCAAATCCTTCAAGAGTGCCCAATTGACATTAAGTCTGTCCATTGATATCTGAAGCATGTTGGTACGATTCAGATCAGAAGTTTCTATCTTGAAACCATCCAACATAGCAGCAGTGGTATGGCCTAAAAATGCAGATGAAAAATAGTGCATTTCAACTTGTTTGTTAGTTTTGTGCCAATATCTGAGAGCAATATCCATCTTTTGCAACTCAGCCCATTGTTAAGGCTGTCATCAAATAAGATTACAAAAGGAATGTTCCCTTCAAGATCTTCGAGAATATTTTTTCTTAAGTGTGGAGATACCCCGTGAATAATACTGTTATTATGTCTTGGTCCACCCAAGCTGCACCTTACTAGCTACATATCATTAGGGCACATGACCAGAAACAAAGCAGTCTGCTTTCCTGTACCAGAAAGGGCAGATTTCTACATGACTTTTGACATCCCGCAAAGTCCATAATATTTCTGCCCTTGTAACATCATCCTGAATCAGACGTTTTGAAATATGAGTTATAGCTGATGCAGTGTTAGTGGCAGTGTTGGAGGTGATGCCGGGTTGCAATAGCTGGGAGGTCGACAAACCAACCGTCAACTGCGAGCTTTCTGATTCGCCAGTCACTGCAATCTTATCAAGCATCAAGGGAGCATCTTCATTATGCCCAGTTATCTAACTTGATGACAGGGAGCATGATCTGGAAATACTAGTGCCCTGAAAACAACAAATGATAAAAAATATATATTACACAGATGGAATCACTATTGAGAAATGGCATAATTTTTTGGGTAAATTCACACACTTGCAGAAGTTTCTTTAATTTCCAAAAAATAATTACAAGGTCCATAGAAAATGCAACTACTAGAAGCTCATCCAGGATACTTTTTAAGAACGTAGAAATTCTTTCACTACCTTGCTTATACATTTTGGAAGTTACATGTTTAAGAAAATAATGGACACTGAAGACCAACTAATACAAGAAAGGAAACAGTTCATAAGTACAATAGGTGAGAGAAAATTGAACTGCATAGTGAATATGCAAAAACAAAACTTAGACAAGAATGGACCCCTATTAGCAGGGAAAAAGCCTTACAAGTTACCACACAGGGCCGGCGCAAGGCACGTGCGAAACGTGCGGCCGCACGGGGCGGCACTTTCTGAGGGCGGCAAATCTGCCACCCACCCCCTTTTCGTCCCCCTCAACATTCATGCCCATGAGGGGATTCGAAACCAAACCGTGGAGGGGGCGGCTTCGGGAATTGTGGCATGACGCCTCGACTACCTGTCGGCCGCCCCTGTTGAACAAGGGGAGGCAGGAGGACTAATTTCTCCCTCGCCACTGTGGCAGCACTGCCGTGTTTACGCCTAACAAGGGAACCTCCCCATCGCACCCCCCTCAGATTTAGTTATAAGTTGACACAGTGGATAGGCCTTGTAAAACTAAACACAGATAAATCGAGAAAACAGGAAGAAGTTGTGTGGAAATATGAAAAAATATGCAAAATATACAAACTGAGTAGTTCATGTGCAAGATATGCAACAACAATGAAAGCGCAAGCCCAAGAGTGCCGTGGTCATGTGGTTAGCGTCAGCAGCTGCGGATAGAGAGGTTCTAGGTTCAAGCCTTCCTTCGGGTGAAAAATTTAACTTTTTTTTCAGTTTATGTGACAAACGCTTATGTTTTCATCTCTTTTTTGGGAGTGATTATCATATCCACAAGAAAACCTAAATCGGGCAAGGTAGAAGAATCTTTTTACCCATTCGCCAAGTGTACAGGTTAGGTGGGTTGACAACATATTCCTGTCATGTGACGCACATGCCGTCACCAGTGTTGTATAGAATATATCAGACGTGTTTTCCTGTGGAGGAATCGGTTGACCTATGACCTTGCGATCAAATGTTTTCGGTTCCCATTGGAGAGGCACGTCCTTTCGTCTACTAATCGCACAGTTTTGCGGTGCGGTCGCAAAACACAGACACTAAACTTATTACAGTGAACAGAGACGTCAATGAACGAACGGACAGATCATAACTTTGCAAAAATAAAGAAGATAAACTTTTCACCCGAGGGCAGAATTGAACCAAAGACCTCTCATTCCGCAGCTGCTCACGCTAACCACGGGACCACGGCGCTCCTGAGTTCCGACTTTCCTTGATGTTGTATATCTTACACATGGGCTACTCAGTTTGTATATTTTGCTTATTTTTTCATAGTTACACACAACTTCTTCCTGATTTCTCGATTGATCTGTGTTTAGTTTCTCAAGGGCTATCCACTGTGCCAACTTATAACTAAATCTGAGGGGGGTGCGATGGGGAGGTTCCCTTGTAAGGAACAGAGAGGGGGGAGCAGTCTGGCTTACACGCCAGTATTCTAATGAGTGGAGCGCTGCCAGCCTGTTATGCGCCGTGGGTTTACTTTCAACTAATTTTGCAGAAGACGAAATCTAACTTGGAAATTCGAATGCAATGTTCGATACTGAGGTAACATGTTAAACCTGAAGCAATTTTGCTGAGTCCTTCAATGGCAGTTTCCGAGTGTTTTATTCTTCCCGCATTATGGAAAAAAATGGTTGAACGTTACTACAGTCAAACATGTCCAACACCTATAATGGCTAGAAGTACTCCGAAAGTACGCTGCGAGTAATTACAAGGGATAAAGACATTGCTAAAAGTATGGCATAAGTTGGTTTCGGCATATTTTTGAAAATTTTTGCTATCCGTTTCTGAGTGATAGTCGGATGTTTTGGTTTTAGAGCCATGAAACACCCGTCTCCGCCTGCATGAACAACAATTAAACTCTGACTGGCACTTTTGTTTGACAATACTACTCGCACACTATCACTTTGCCAACATTTATTTACTGTATAAAGCGTGTGAATCCATGTTTCATCTTAGTAAACTACTGGTCGTTTCGATTCTGATGTAAACCTGAGAAAGTATGGTCATTTAGCAACAATGCCTCTCGTCCGCACAAAAAAAACGTTAATTTTGACACCTTCTAAATCGAAAATCCATAGATAGAACATTGCTTCTAAGGGTTTCCCTGCTAGCTTTGAAGCTCATTTCTGGTTTACAAAAATTTTGCAGTTTTCGCAAAGTTCATATTTCTTTCTACTGTTCGTAATGCCATAGAAATTGCTGCCTGATAATACATTTATCCATATCATCGGTCATATACTTATTGTGAGCTTCTTGCTTCTTCTTCTTCTTTGGCGCTAGTTCAACCGTAGCCTCGCTGTACCTCGTCACGTGACCTAGTTCCTGGCATTGCCGCGTCACCACTTCGCCTTTCCAGGCAATAGGTATTGTTGCGTTCTCTACAACGAAAGCTACAGAATTCTTGTTGGTAGCTGGCCGAGGGAGTCAAGATTGGTCAGAAGCACTTTCATTGCGTTTCGTAAGAACAGAAGAATTGGTGCGTCCTAATTTCTTGCAACTTGGGATGTGATGGGTAAGTGCTTTTCATATAATGTACAATTAGTATTGCGCATGCTCGTTACTCATAAGTTAGAATTTTTCACCTTCAAGATTGCAGAATAGGAAAATTTATTTTTCTTATGATCTGTTACTTCAAAAATTGCCAAGTCGGCAAATAAGCACGCGTCGTCCCAATAGTTAGAATGAAAATAAAGCAAATAAAAGTGAAGTGATATGGCAATGACTAATTTGTTATCCCTTATTCCATAATCAGACACAAAGAAGTGACACATGGAAATTACGCCAGATGTCGAGTGTCAGTTCTTTGAAATGAACAACCGCAGTGCAGTGAGTTAATATATTTCGACTAGCATTAGTACCCGTCGATGCCTGGGTGTGTATTTATTGCATTATTATGTTACTCCATCTCCTTATTCTTCCTCTCTCCATTGTCTTCCGCTCCACTCTTTGACCATTTCACCTGCGTCTGTAGTGAAATTCGGCCTGAAATTCAATTTCACGCTGCCCAATTCTTATCACTTCATCTCCTGAACAGTGTATCCTACAGTAATATAATTTTCCGTTTATGTGCAGTGGAATATCAGGAAATTGCCTGCGAGATATGTTGCAAATAAAGTTAGTATACTGAAATCAACAGTTAGTTTCACGTAAACGTTCTTTGCAGGCTGGGTCGAAACATGTCCGATGGTAGAAAAAGACTGGCAGCGAATATAGGAAAAGACGGGTGCTGAAGGAAGATGATGATATGAAGCAAAAGTAGGCACTACAACGATATTTCAAGCCAAAGACAGAACGACCTAGCAGTGGCGAGGGTGGAAAAATAGACCCTGAAAATACATAAACTAGTGGAGCTACTGCAGCTACATCTTTATCTTCAAGACATGACCAGAAAGTTGACGAACACAGTGATGCGACCACCGCATACAATAGCAATGCTGACGGTGGGCCATCCACAACATGTTCAGCAGACCTCATTTGGACTCAAGACCTGCTTTGTGACAAAAGCTCCAAGAAACATCAGGCAGAACTGAAATCAGGCGACCCGATTCGGAGAATACCGGAGGAACATCAGCCGAGATACTCACCACCGGAGAAGGGATTGAAGCCGAGCCTAAACTGGAAGACACAATTGACCCAGATCCCAGAAGATGGCCGGAAATTGTTACCGACTGCATTCGAACGACTTTGGTCATGCGAGGTCCTCCTGATTAAGGAAGCTGAAGAATGTCCTAAAAATGCGGACAACTGGCGTTTCAGCCCTGTGCACTACAGTTATTCTTTGAAGAATTTAGAAGAAGCAGATAGACATTGGTTGATGTACTCAAAGAGCAAGGATGCTGTGTTCTGCTTTTGTTGCAAATTTTTTTCTACATCTACAGTAAAAATTGCAACGAACGGCATAAACGACTGGCGGCACCTTGCTTCGTATCTCGAAAGTCACAGGAAGTCTACCGAGCATTTGAATTCACACAAATAGTGGATCGTGTTTTCCGAGGGACTGAAAAAGTCACGAATTGCCGCTGCCCATCATCAAAGGCTTCTTAATACTGAAAGCGAACGTTGGAAAAATGTTCTTGAGCACTTAATAGCAATAATTCATTTCCTGTGTCGGCAATGTCTGCCTTGAAGAGGAAGCACAGATACACTCTTTCAGCCTGACAACGGAAACTTCTTGAAACTCGTTGAATTATTCGGAAATTTCGACACTGTGATGATGGAGCACCTGCACAGAACAAAGCAAGGTGAGCACAAGGGTCATTATTATCTTGGAAAAGAAACACAGAATGAAATAATTCATCTTACTGGTGACAGTTGTGGTACGTTTCATCCAGGAGACAAGACTCGATGGGGTATACGATGTCCGAATTCGGGAGCATTTCCTGGGATTTCTTCCAGTGCCCGATTCTTCAAGCTCCACTTTGACGCAGGTCGTACTCAAGTTCTTGCAAGATAAAAAAATACTATTGTGTAATATGAGAGGGCGAGGATACGACAATGGAGCAAACATGAAAGGAAAGAAGTCTGGTTTCCAGAAAAGAATTTCAGAAATGAACAAGAGAGCATTTTATGTACCATATAGCAGTCACACATTGAATCTTGTTGTAAACGATGCCGCTATGTCTTCTAAACATGCTGTTTCCATGTTTTCGACAGTGAAAAGCTTGTATGACATCCTCTCGTCCTCTGTTCGATGTTGGGATGTCTTGGAGAAGTATCTGCCTAACCTGTCGCTGAAGCCACTGAAAGATGCTAGGTGGGAAAGTCGCATCGATGCACCTAATCCCCTGAGGTTTCAAATTGGAGGCGTTTATGATGCACTGGTTCAGATATCAGAAGAATTCGATGGCGTGACTGCCCACGAAGCAACGTCACTTGCGAATCAAATAAAAAATTATACCTTTCTCACTTCTCCGGTAATCTGGTACGACGTTCTGCTTCGCATCAGTGTAGTCAGTAAGACCCTCCAAACCACTGACTTAAATGGTTCTGAGGCCATGGAAATGTTTGAAAAAACGAAAGCAAATTTTGAGACCTGCAGAACGGAAGAAAAGTTTGTGTCTTTCTTGAAGGATTCCAAAGAATTGGCTACAGAACTAGAGCTAGAAGATCTAACGTTCCCAAGGATGTTCCTGGCGACGAAGTAAGAAGCCAATAAACTTTACCTATGAAGGTAGGGATGAGACAATAGATGACCCAACAAAACGTTACAAGATTGAATTCTACTATTATCTTTTAGATATAGTAACCACATCTTTGGATGAGAGATTCAATCAACTGAAATCTCATTGTAATTATTTTGATTTTCTCTACGACATTGGCGAGCCGAAGAATGCACCTCCTGACAGCCTGCACACAAAGTGTAGAAACCTCGCAGCGATTTTGCAAGATCATGGGTCAAGCGACAGGAGTTGAGGGAAGAACTAAAAGTGCTTCCCAGCATTGTTGAAACCTGGAATAGGTCCAAAAGAGACTCTAAAGTTTATAGGAAGACATAATTTTTGCCCTAATGTTAACATTGCTCTCAGAATTCTCCTAATACTCCCAGTGACAGTTGCGAGTGGAGAGGAGTTTCTCAAAACTGAAGTTGATAAAGACGTACCTCCGATCAACGATGATCCGAACTCGTTTGAATGATGTTGCAACAATAATGATTGAGCACGAGCTTGCAGAGAGGACTTAAATTTCACAGATCGTGTGAAAGAGTTTGCACAAGCAAAAGCCAGGACGGTTCGATTTGTCTAGTAGTTTTCTAAATTTTTATATTATTAAGAGTTTCTTGGTTATTTACTGTGTTGTTTCTTATTTTGTTCAACATTAAATAGTTATTGTAAATACTATCGATCAAACCAAATTATCGTTAAATTGTAAATATATTTTGTTTTCCGTTGAATACATTATCTGTTCAAAACCATTGAAAAATGTTTATTTACGTTAACTGAAGGGTTCATGCCGAGTGGGATTAGCCAAGCGGTCTAAAGGCCCTGCAGTCATGGACTGTGCGGCTGGTCCCGGCGGAGGTTCGAGTCCTCCCTCGGGCATGTGTGTGTGTGTGTGTGTGTGTTTGTCCTTAGGATAATTTAGATTAAGTAGTGTGTAAGCTTAGGGACTGATGACCTTAGCAGTTAAGTCCAATAAGATTTCACACACATTTGAACATTTTTGTAAATTCACAAGGGTTATTAAAATGAGCTAGATTTCTTCAGTCAGGTTTGACTCCATTTTTGAGCTGGTGCCCAGCGACTGTTTTGTACAAATTTGTAGGGAATGTCACCAATCAGTCGCAATTTTTGTTCTGATTTTCCAGATCTACATAGATTTCGGGCACAGTGTGGCTATTCTCAATGCTTTGAGTTATGTTTACGTCTATACCGTCATGCTGAACGTAACTGTCAACATGACGGTTTAGATGTAAGCACATATTAAAAGCTTTGAGACTGGCCACTCAGTGGCCGAAACCTGGGTAGATCTGAAAAGAAAAACAAAAATTGAGATTTATTGCTGACATTTCCTACCAGATGTTTTTTAGGTAAAATACCACAAACGTTTTGAAAAAAAGAGAAAAGAAAACGGGGGGGGGGGGGGGGGGAGGGGGTCGGCAATTTAGCAGCTCGCATGGGACGGTACTTGGGCTTGCGCCGGCCCTGTTACCACACCACGTTAAAACACAAAAAAATTAAGGAATTTTAAAATGGCCTAAAAATGTATCTTGCAAATAAACAGTGTTACAGTGCTGATGAATATATACAATCTTAAACTATATAGAAGCTGTGGAAGCTAGTTGCTTTCTAAAATCTGGGTGAGTTTCTGGAGAATACTTCAGTAACATAATAAGTAGTAGTGTATGTCATATAAATTGTAAATACTTTCTAATCTTTAAATTTGTGCCATTTGTACAAATGCAAAAGCTGTAAACTATAGTCATGAAGATGCCACAAAAACTGTAAATATTACCCTGCTTTTTTACTTATTGAGAGTAATTGTTGTTAATTCAGAAGAAACTTGTCACGATTTAATGTAAATTTGTTTACTTTTACAAAAAGAAATGCAAACTATGATCAAGACAATGATGTAAAAATCCTCTTGCTTTTTAACTGGAAAACTGATATAAGTTCTTGAGATGCACATGAAGACATTAACCTGTATGCATACATTTGCTTACAATTTTATGTATGTAAACTTATTCACGTTGTAGTAGATATACAACTCATAATCATTACACAAATTCACGGTCTCATCTCATCGTCTCACAAAAATTGACTTGTCCAGTATCAGTTTTTAACTATGTAGAAAAATGATGAAATGGACCAATCAGTCAATCGATCATATATACAAATAAGACAATGACATGACCCTTGTGATACTACCTACCTGCCAACATCTAAAATTCAAAAATCGGCAGATACAGTTTAAAAAATAGGGAGTTATGAATGATTAAAAATCGGGCTCATTTTCAGTATAGTCCCCAGACAACTGATACGAATCCTTTCCAGTGACATCAAAAAGCTATATAATGGCTATAAAAATACAAATAAAAACTCTGGAACTAACTAAAGCGTCAGTTCCATTCCATTTATTTGTAGCGTATTTCAATTGGGGTACTAGGCTGGGATGTTTTTTGACCATTTCTCCTATGATTGCGACAGATTTTATTCTTGTCGGAGCTGCATTTTTTTCGCTGTATTGCTGTCTGGTATCATTTTCCTGAACGAGTCACTCGCATGATCAGTGCAGTTAATTGGCAGATTGGAAATGATGTAAATAATGACGTAAGTAATTCGAACACCTTTCCAATTTCTTTTTTTTTAATTGGTCTCAAACTTAACATTTCCTCGGTGGTTTGAAGCATAGCTTTTTCCATCAAGTGATACAGATATATGACGTTGGCAAAGACAAGATATCTGTATAGTGCGATAAGTGGCAATTGACCCTAAATAAAGAGAAGTGTGAGGTCATCCACATGGGTACTGAAAGAAATCCGTCATATTTCTGTTAGAAGATAAATTGGAAGAATCTCTAGACTGACAATTCAACTAAATAGGTAGGAACTATAATTGCGAACAACCTTAATTGGAAAGAGCACAGAGATAATGTGTGGGGAAGGCGGACCAAAGACTGCTCTTCGCTGGTAGAACACTTACAAGGTGTAGCAAACCACTGAATAGACTGCTCACACTACACTTGTCCGCCCTGTGCTAGGGTACTGTTGCACAGTATAGGGACCGTTACCAGAAAGGATTGAAAGAGAACGTCGAAAAAAAGTCCAAAGAAGGGCAGCTCGTTTTGTACCAACGCGATGTAAGGGAGACAGTGTCACGAAAATGATACACGAGTCGGGGTGGAAATGATTAAAACAAAGTCGTGTTTTGTTGCAACGAGAGCTAAATACAAATTTTCAATCGCCAACTTTCTCTCCGGAATGAGGAAAAATATTGCTGACCCCCACCTACATAGGCAGAAAGTATCATCGTAATAATATAAACCCGAGAGCGAACGGAAAGATTTAGTTAGCTGTTCGTTTTTCGCGTGCGCTATTAGAGGCGGGATGGTAAAGAAATAATCTGGAAAAGAAACGATGATCCCTCTGTCAGGCTAGTCATCTAGATAAGGATTATAAAATACAAACAACGGATTTTTCCTTGACACAATAATGCACACTAATTGTTGCAATATTGCTCCAAGAAAACAGAATGAAAATGTTCGAGGTCGGTTGATTTTAAAAATACTGAAATGGCTGCGTTGGTTGCAGCACTGTAATATATTGTTGTTATTCCTAAAAATTTGGCCACAATAATGCCTGTTGGGTTATCAGTTACAATGTTATACATGCTGTCAACGACAGGTACAACTCACTTAAGTGCACACAGGATCGCACAATGACAAGAAATGAAAGGGGGCCCTCAGCTTGATTCACTTCTAACGATTCTACCACGGTTTTGAAAGTTATTTTTGTTTAGGGTGCTGCAGCTGTCTTGTGTTTCTCTGTGCCACTATGCCTTGTATGTCGGCATAAATTGAAAACAAAGTACTACGACAGAACTTGCAAGATGCTCATGTATCATCGCCAAAAAATCTTTTTAAACAGTTTACAAATTTCCTACCGCATAGCCATTCAATACGACATTTCTGGGCATATTGTACCTTTACTTTGCCGATGTTAGCGCTAAAACAATATCCAGTGATGTAAAAAATACCACGTTAACAACGGCGCTATAGGTACGCACAATGCGTGCGGCAGCATATTTATTAGTACTACAACGCGTAACAATACAGGAACGAAGACAGAATACCATGTATCATAAATGTTTGGTGACATAAATTCAAGAGATAGTTGACGTTAATCAATTACACAGTGCTATCAAGTGATTTTTAAAAGTTATTTGACCATAAAACCAACCTAATATGTTTAAAATCTACCCAAGTCCCACCAACCACTGGCCAGGGACTCAGAACCACCAGATCTAGTTAGAAAACCACTAACTTGATAGCACTGAGCTGGCACAGTGACAACACACAGACTCGAGTCCAAACAGAGCACAAAACTGAGCAGTACGGGTATACATTCTTCAAAATGTGCAGGAAAGAGGAAAATGTACAGCTACAATATGTCCTGTTTCGTACAAACTCCCAGAAGTACATTGTTAAAAGGGCCAATACGCAAAGGACTTTCCACAATTGGCCAAAAATCGAAATGACGGGTTTTCAAAACAGCTGTGTGAAGTTTGACGACCATTAGTAAAAAATCGGGAGAAATAATGGAATAGCTGGGAGAAAAAGCTGAAAATCGGGAGTCTCCTGCCTAAATGAAAAGAGTTGGCATGTACGTGTTATCAGGGAAAGAGCAGAGGCAGTCAGTAGATAGGTATGTCTGGTTTCAGAAAGCATGCGCGATGAAGAAGGGATTAATAAATCAACACTCTCGTCTAAGGAGGAAGCAATAACAGAATCGTCGGGAAAGCAGAGCGGCGAGGCGTACTTTGCCGATCCTCCCTCTGAAAAACTGGTGGCAAGGTTCCGTAATAAAACACCAAAGCTTGACATTAGAAAAGGGTAGGTTACATCAAGGTGCGCAAGAGTATGGCGAAAATGCCGAAGTCTGTCGGTCACTTCTCAGCTGCATTCTATTGGCAAGGTATCCCCACTCGCCCAACGTTCCTGCATTGTTGGAATACCCTTTTAATGACATAAAGCATCACCAAAACGGCAGCACAAAAAAATGCCGTCATTGAAAATAAAATCCCATTAAGGTCAGTGAGGTGATGTGTAGCCTTTGAGAGTATATGTGTCACGTAACAGTTATAGCACTTCATTTACCGAGGACTGATGAAAAAGACGATGTCCGCTGTCCTCTTGCCGCCTCCACTGCCTTGTAGTGTTTAGCTCTTTCCACATGGCTGTTTACTGCCGTCTTCCCCGTGTTTCTGAGAGGGAAAGACCTGCCGCATAGTGGAATTCTGACGTCTTGTGGGCCTTGATGCCCTCAAACCTCCATTCATTTAGCCATTCAGCATTGAATCCCACCTGCTTGGTTTCACCGTGATACTTACTTTACTAGAACATTGCGAGACTTGCTACATGACTGAGGGCGAAAAGTTGTTTGCTGACAGCACTTCTGCAACAATTAAAAGCTGGTGCACCTTCGAAGGCGAGATGCCACAAAAAAAAAACAAAAAAAAAAAACGGATTTTCCTGACGAGCCACGGATATTTCCGGCGGATTCTTTGATACCTGCAGTTTCTGCCTGTGTGTTTTGTGGGACCCGACCTTGAGACTGTACCCGCAGAATGCGAGAATAAAATATTCACAGCCTTCCTCATGCCTCACAAACGGTCCGAGTTATCGAAACGAGATGTTGTGATAGCATGGAAACACTGGAGTATGTTTCTACATGATAAGCATGTGAAATTTCTAATCTACCGCGTCATACAAGTAACTGTAGACTTATATAATGGAATGATCTAATTTTTGTAATTCTTCGACGGCTACTGAAATGAGAATTAGTGTGGCTTTGCAATAGGATAAGTTAAGAAATTACAGGTTTGTTTTTATATCGAAAATGTGATTTTTCACAAACTTTTGACCTGAATTTACCACATTTTCTCGTTTAATAAGCCACTGTTTCAGGACCCTGTCACAACTGCAAGTAATTTACGATGTTAAGCGAGGTGACATTGTGCAACCTGCGCTTTGTTTTACCAAAGGAAGTAAATTTTAAAAAGAACTGCAGCTGTTATTCAAAATACGCGACTTCTGAATGAGTGGCTTTCAAGAGACTGTAAGTTTCAGTCGCTACGAAGATAATGAAGGAGAGGGACCCATGACAATATCGAAAAACATACAATTGTACCGTGAAATATATTGTTTGTGAAAACTGACACATGAACATTACGCAAACAAGAACGTACAAAATAGGGCGTACAAAGTGATGGTTGAAAAATTTCTAGACAGTATTCCAACTGTGGACCACAGCGTTGTTATAAAAACTAAGCTACAAAATTTAAAATGAAGTTCTAGGAAAAAAACTCTTCGTTTGTGTGATCATATTGTTCGTAGCTGCTTTATAATAACTGAAGGTATTTTAAATACGTCTTTGCAACTACGCTAGAAGAAACAATAGCGCCAGAAGAAATATCTAAAAAAACTTGCAAGCAGACGACGTTTCCTGATGTGATCAAAAATTTTTAGTACTAACATCAACATCTTTTGCAACGAACTGTTTTTAAATGGAGAAAGCAAGCCAAATGGTATATGTGTTTCACTAAGACCGCTGATGTTATTTTGTTTCAATAAAATGAAACACATTTGGTTACAAAAATACGCACTTCCTTGGAGTCGCAAGACAGATTTAAAGTACTTTCACTGATTCAAGAAATAATCTCAGAAAAAGTAGGCTTCTTGAAAAGAAGTGTACAAGATGGGGAAGAGTTGTGTAAACCAACACTGCAGATGACCACCAATAAAATATTGGTTCTACTACGTTCGTTATTGTCGCTTATTACCAGTTGTGTCACGTCTGTTATTTCACAGGTATTGTGTGATTTTTCTTTCGAGAAATATATACGTACATAGCGTACAAAACTCCAGCGACTGCCACTAGTTTCTTGTTCTTATCGTCCATACTTTCTAATATATAAACTACTTTTGAAGTACCGAAATGTACTAGAATAACTAAATTATCTATAAAACGTACTTGCAGTGAGACAGTCGCAATTGTGCAATCCATCGCTCGTGGCCGCTGACGTGCCCAGGAGCACCGCAGACCTGTATCCGCGGATAAGCCGCGAAAATCCGCCGCATTACGGCACACACAAACAGACTCGGCCTGCGGGCACATCGGTGAGACGGCCAGAGCTTGCACGTTAGTGAGAAACGAAGGGCTTCAGGTCAGCAGACTCGATCCATCAGAGATACCTGCAGAAATGGTCTGCGGTTTTGGCCCGTCGCGGAAATCCTTTCGTGTGGCCAGCTGTTCACGAGTCACGGACAGCACGATGATGAAATGGGATTCCGGTGATCAATTTGTGCCGGCCGGTGTGGCCGAGCGGTTCTAGGCGCTTCAGTCTGGAACCGCGCGACCGCTACGGTCGCAGGTTCGAATCCTGCCTCGGGCATGGATGTGTGTGATGTCTGTAGGTTAGTTAGGTTTAAGTAGTTCTAAGTTCTAGGGGACTGATGACCTCAGATGTTAAGTCCCATAGTGCTCAGAGCCATTGATCAATTTGTGCAACAGATAACTTGTGACAGTCACACTGTCACAACTAAATTTTCGGCCATAGCCTGTGTCAGAAAACCAGGGCACACACACGTTCACGTAATCACTCAGACACAACTTATGCACACATGACCGCCGTCTCAGCGCGCTGCGTCTACGTCTCTGAGAATCGGATCCAAACAAACCACTCCTCACGCCTCCCTGTCTCTCATCGGCAGCTGCTAGGCTAGAGGCAAGAAGTGACTGGAGCACTGACTGCAAGCTGAAGGGAGTGGTAGCAAGGGGAGAAGCAGCAGGAATGAGAGAGTAGGGAAGCGGCGCACGTATTCAGCTGCCTGCGCCCAGCCAGCGACGATGCGTGACATCTAAGTAAACAAACCACTTCATCTAGTGAGACAAAAACGAGATTTTTCACTGTTTTCTTTTTCAAATTTCCCTGATATTCTCCTGATTTCCCTGACACATTTGAAATTTTCAGATAGTCCCTGGTTTCCAGAACTTGTGGAAACCTTGCTCGGTGTCGATGACCAAAATAAGAGCAGTGAAGCCAGCGACTATGACGGAATCTACCTCTCACGCGAGTAATGGACCAAAGCCGCCACAAGCATATTTTGTTAGTATGGGTTGCCTACATAAGGGTCAGGTATGCACTCAGAGGCAAACCTATTGTCCTCCTTTGATTGACAGGTATTTAACCTATTGTTCTCCTTTGATTGACAGGTTATTAACCTATTGTTCTGCTAACAGGATCCTTCCTTTTGATTGATAGGTCCTTAACCTGTTGTTCCCATACTTCCTACCATTCCCCTCCCCCCAGGAAACCTCCAACCCATCCCCTTCCCCTCACTGCTACAGGCACACTTTCAGTTCTGAGTTATCGGAATAGCCCCTCTCACTCTCATCAATTTGATTGACTACTTAATTAAATTGATCATTTAATTAACCTCTTCCCTCCCACCCTCCCTCCCGGGAATTGGCCGGAAAAAGACTCAGTTGATCGGTAGTTTGGAGGGAATTCGATTGCTGTGTATGAAATATTGTTTAAAAAATGCAGACAACATGTGGAATATTGTTTATTTAAACAATTTAGGGGATTCAAAGCAGTGTATGGAATATATGGAAATTGGTGGCTCTGAGGTGGAGAGGAAGGATCTTATAACAGGAAATTCAAGGCTTTATTGTTTATTTATAAAAAATTCAGTTTGGGGGAGTTGGATTTCTCTTTCTCATCATTCTCTGCTGTTTGGAAACATTTAGGACTTGTAAGAAGTAATAACATGGGGCAAACATGATACACAACCTAATCTTCGGCACTGTACTCTGAGTGTCTTAACCTAATATTCGGCCCTTTGTCAGCACTTAAACTATTGTTCTATTAAGCGTTTTTGCATTTCACCCCCATTTCTTTAAACTATTGCACTCACTTTGACAACAAATTAAGTAATGATATATGTCCTCCCACCATTTTCTGGTACACTCTTCGAATTTATCTAAATTAACCTAGTGTAGGTCACTTTACTTGCTGTTCTGCTCCATGTCACCCACTCATGCACACCCTCCTACTGCTAACAACACGTTGGTATAAAAAATTTATGCAAATAATTAAATCGATATTCTTCACATGTATGGGGTAATTTTTCTTAATTCGCAGTGTTGTGGACTGGCAAGACAGCCAATCCACTAGGAGGAAGCCGAAAGGCACGCGTTTAAGCTCACGCAGTCTGGCGTGAGGTCTGGAACAGGACAAGGAAGTTATAGTAGCAAAGAACGTACGTAGCTGCCGGAATACTTAACTTTAATCCATAATTGGTGAACATCGCTCTTGACGGTACATGTTTTACAGCATCAATAGTAACTGCTAATGGCGCCTTGCTAGGTCGTAGCAAATGAGAGCGTAATTTGTCAGTGAACCATCGCTAGCAAAGTCGGCTGTACAACTGGGGCGAGTGCTAGGAAGTGTCTCTAGACCTGCCGTGTGGCGGCGCTCGGTCTGCAATCACTGATAGTGGCGACACGCGGGTCCGACGTATACTAACGGACCGCGGCCGATTTAAAGGCTACCACCTAGCAAGTGTGGTGTCTGGCGGTGACACCACACGCAGCATCCTATTGGTTGGTGAAACTCACAATGAAAACTATACATGTGGAGTTTGGACAGGTCTAGTATGCACATCCCCACATAAATAAGTTACGTAAACTCTACTGCAGTCTTCGCTATCTTCACAGCAACAAAGTTCTTATTGAATATGGTGACCCGGTTAAAATTCGGTCTGCCAATGCATTATCTTATGCCACAACACCCATCCTATTCGGCTCTAATCAAAATTTCACGTTGGGGGTCTGCTTGAAGGAGATAGCCTGGGTGATTCTAACCAGCTCCACACCCACGCTGAGACACTGCTGGAGATTACGATAATGAATAATGTATCTCCACTTATCCCCCAATGTTGTCATCAGTTTTGGCATGGAGCCGCCTCGTGGAACTAGTTGCTCTGGATACAGCAGGAAATCGGCATGAGTATCATGCAAACTAATATCGTATATGAGTTCTGCCTCCACGACATACCCTACATGAGAATCAGCTGCTATACCCCCCCATGATTATTCCACGTAATCTCTTGCACTCGTCTTCAGGCACTCATCGAAACTCACCAGCTGGCAGTGACTGCTGCATGGCATGTTCATAAAAGTTATTTACATCCAGGTACTTTATGTAACTCGAATCAAGGGCTGCGTTGAACCTGTCACACATCTGCAGGTTATTTGCCTTCGCGTGCCTATCGACACATTGGCAAAGTCCCTCATGGATCCCTTGCTTAAAGAAAAGAAGCATGTCAGCATTGGTAAATAATTCATTGCTGCACTTCGTTTTCTTGAGCATTGCATCCCAAAACAACCCAGGTGCCGTGTAATAAAAGGCGGGATCCAGGGAATATGTGGCCATGCACATACTCCGGAATTTCTCGAAAACATCCCCAAGTAAGGGCACATCTGTGTCCATGTAAAGCTGTGTGTACGCTCCTAAAGTTGAAATATTGAATTCCCGCCAGACATTCATGGCATGGTCATATTCTGCAACCGTTATGGCATCGCCTGTAAGGCTACTGGAAAATGCGGTTATGTTGGGTAGCCTGGTTTCGTTGAGTTTCGCCATACTATCCACATACTCATATGGGAAAACCACGTTCCTAGTCACAAGTTGAAACTTTCCGTCGTTGGGAAATGCAGCTCTAGTGATATGCATATTGTCCCGAGGTAGAGTTTCAACGAGTTTCTGGAGTGGAGCCTGCATAAAATGTTGCGTATCAAGGAAGCAGAGTGTAATTCTTAGCGCCATTAGTTTGGAGAATGAAATGTATTTCTCGACGCTCTCAGGTAGGACACTGACCTGATTGTTCTCCAAGCCGAAATCCGCCAAGTGCTCAACTAGAAAGCGAGTGTCATACTAGCTTAAATTATGGAAGAAAACGGGTGTGTGCCTTGGTAGCTGATACTTCAAATAGCACGCATTGTGAGCTGCACCACAACCCCCCCCCCCCCCCCCCCTCAAGATGACAGTTGTCCCTAAGAGGATTTTGCGCTTTTCTGTCTAACGGCAGCCCACAAATGTGACAATCAACCGCATTATTATACAAATCTTCATTCTCCTTCGATTTGGTCATGGGAACGTTGCCACTATAAAACTTATCAACCTCCCGTGAAAATTTTTCGAGCTCAATGAGCAGTCAAACTGCAGTATTATCCCCTACGTAAGATTTGTAGCGGTTAAAACTGGAACCATAGGACAATACAATTTGGTACGCTGCCACATATGGTACATGTTTTTCTGTAAAGGTGGTGTGTGAGGCTGTAGGGTCACCTTCACAGCGGGTCACGGGAGCGAGAAGGCATTCAAAGTCAGCATTCACTACAAACAGGCATCGCTTCTGGTGGTGAGCATTCTTAAACTTTATGAACTTGTTCTCCTCAATAGGCATAATATAACACGTACTGAGCCCTTGGAAGTGCAGTCTAATAGATGCGGTACTAATAACTTGTCTAAGGAAGAGACACTGCCGGCCGCGGTGGTCTAGCGGTTCTAGGCGCGCAGTCCGGAACCGCGCGACTGCTACGGTCGCAGGTTCGAATCCTGCCTCGGGCATGGATGTGTGTGATGTCCTTAGGTTAGTTAGGTTTAAGCAGTTCTAAGTTCTAGGGGACTGATGACCACAGTAGTTAAGTCCCATAGTGCTCAGCGCCATTTTTTGAAGAGACACTGAGGCACCTTAAGCAAATATGCTGCTTGTGTTCACGTTTATTCATCTGCGTGGAAAGGAGTCGGAACATGTCTTTGATCCAAACATAGTGATAATTATCACCTTCAGAGAAGAGCAGCATGTTTACATGCAACTCATGCTCACCAGCAAATTTTGAGAAATGGAGAGGCCAAACGGCAATATGCTTGTCTTCCTCATCTGACTTGCTTTTCTTCTCCAGGCCATAAACATGAACCGATATTTCGGTATTCTATGCCTCAAATTTAGGTATGTCCTGGATCTTGACGAGGAAATCGATACCATCAAAGTTATAACACATGAATGTCAAGTTATCTGCCATACTAAATTGTGTGCTGTGGATTTTTTGTGTAATTTCTCTCGGAAACCAGGATTGACCATTAAAACAAGCCCGGTCGGTTTTATTTTCGACATTAATGCATGCCTGCTTATTAGCTATAGCTTTAGAGAGCTTGATATAGCTAGACCCTCCATTTACCGGATCATAGACATGTGTATGGATGTCCAGGTGTAGTATTCGGGTGAGTGCCTTAGGTGACCCATCTTGGAAAACCGGGCCAGTATAGCACTCAAGGTGGATTTACGAAACCATTCGGCGTTGGCGTGCTCTGCGTTATCACGCCATTCCCCCCCCCCCCAAAGATAATGAGAGTTGTCTCTTCAACACCAGGATCAACTCTGGGGGGGGGGGCGGAGGGGAGGGGGGTGACACTTCAATGCAGAGCACTACATTGCATTTAATGGCAGGATACCGTGGATCGTTGACTACCTTGAGGAGCTCCGTTTGCTCGACAGGAAGGAACGCCCCTAGAAAACCAACAGGGTCGCGGTACCCTCCTGCTGGGTTCTCGATCCTTGTGAACGAGATTCGCTCCCAAAGGCGTCAGCAATCACCGAGTACTCTAACTGCAGTATGGTGTCACTGACCTGATGTCTGTCACTAAAAGGACGGGAGAGGGGACTGCCACTAGCCACAGGATCTTCTCTATTATTAATACTATAACTACAACTAGTCGACGGAGCTGGCGAAGTGGACAGGGGTATGTGCTGTACCTCACGTGATCGGCGTGGACGTGGTGGCAGAGGATGAGGAGCAGACGCTGCGGAATCGGGCCGCTGCGGGCAGCCTGGTTGCTGCAGGCCTGATCCGCTCGCTAGCCTGAGGGAGGGCAGCCCATGGACGCCAGAGCGGTACTGTGGCGGCCGCGGCCGCTGCAGGCTCGGCGGCGGGGGTAGCGGCGGCGGCGGCGTTTAGAAGTTACAGGCTTGCCGCCCCCGGTACCCGAGCCATGGCGTATTGCGGGAATTGCTCCCCTGAAGCAGCTGCTGTAGAATAATGAAAAAAAATTATGTACAATGATCTAGCTATCTCCTGCTGTCGCTGCTTCTGCAAGGAAGGAAAGGATACTGTTTATTTCTAACCAGAGTGAGTACGTATTACCTATTTCGCTCTGGTCGCTTGATATCCCCCTCATTCCTTCACGACGACGAAGGTCTTCCTCCATCTCTTCAACCCGCTGTGGCATTTTGCTCTCGCCTGAATTGGGGAGGGTCAGTCTATTCATCTCCCCTATATTGTCTGTGTGGTATCGGTAGCTAGGATGTCACAGCGTAGGTACAAGTTCTTAGGTTGGCACTACGACATCGACGACAGCGCCCTCTAGCCAGCGCTGCGCAGTTCTACGGGCGCCGCTCCAGATTCAGCCCATTTGATCTTGAGGAGACGACCTAGGAACATTGTGTCTATTTCATAGTGGGCGAGCCACCACAAATTTTGCCTTTGTATCTTCAAGCCGATGTTAGATTTGACTGATGTACAGCTTCGCACCTACGTGCTCATCTCAGCCAAAGCTACAGTTTATGTATTCATATTCTTCCTATAGTAAAGGTGCTTTAAATTTACACGCAGTACCCAAGTACTTCACCTTTTCCTGCTCCTATTCGCGTCCTTCAGTCTCGGCCTACTTTGCAGAAGCAGTTCACAGGAGCAGATCCACGCGCCACCTATCCACGCAGGATACAAAACTCTGCAACATAACGATCTCATAATAAAATCATTTACACTCAGAAAGTACAGGAATATATATATATATATATATATATATATATATATATATATATATATATATATATATATATATATATTAGAGTATACACTTACATGAGATCTGAGATGGCTCCCGCATATCTCCAGCGCATACCCCTCCCCGTCCCCCTTCTTCGTATTCCAGGAAATCATCTACGCCAACAAAGAATATGCGCCATATTACATACTCGATGAAATTTAATTACCTATACGCAGCACTACGGAAATGGAAAAAAATGAATTGATAAATGTACTCAAACAACACGAAATTCTTAGTGAAAAGGAAAGAAGTAACGTTTTATCGTTTTTGATCCTCGAAATCATCTACAGCAACACCAGTGACAACATATTACGCACACGATGAATTTTTTTTGGAAAGAAACTACTGATACATGACATATACTGCAAGAATACGAAATTCTTAGCGAAGAAGTAACGATTTTGGTTCCTCTAAATCATCTACAACAACCTCAGACTCATTGGTCGCAACACGTTACATATACAATGAAAGATATGTAGATATACTACTTACGATGATATTGCTGCTGCTGCTGCTGGAGTTCATGCCACTGTTGCTGCTGGTGCAGCTGATTCCATTGTTGTTGCTGCTGCTACTGCCAGTGCAGCTGATACCACTGTTGTTGCTGCAACTGCTGTACCTGTTGCCTCTCAGCTTCTTCATTTACCCGCTGTTTACATGCTGAAACATTAGGACGTGTATTCAACACGAAATTCTTAGTGAAAAAAAAGTTACCATTACCGATTTGGATCTCTCGAAATCATCACACCAGTACTACCAAGATTGTATATATACTGACAATGCTGCCGATGTGCTGCAGCATCTGCTGCCACTGTGTCTGCTGTGGCATGATAGGGTTCATGTCATCCACGTTTTGGTGTTGGTGGATATGCACTCAAACAATAATAAGAAGAAATGGATTCAATACTAGGAAATTCTTAGTGGAAGAGAAAAGTTAAGGTTACCGATTTGAATCTGTACTTACCAGGTAATTCCACATCATGCTCTAACGGTTCTTGCCGTTTGCCGCCACTGGCACTACCGACGGTGCTTGATGCCGCTGCTGAACGTTTCATTCTTTTGTACCTGAACTGGTAACACGCATGCAAGAAAGAAACAAACTGATTCACACGAACGAGAGCGACACGATCGACGTCTCAGTAGGTGGTTGACGAAAGAATGAGGGCGACTGGGAGTATATTGGTCTTTATATACCCTCTGCCCCATAAACCCACCACTTTCCTCAGAGAGCCAATAGGAACGCAGCATTCTACCCCTCCAGCAGGCGAATGCTTGTCTGGGCGCGCTGGACAGGTCGCTGCTGGTCCGACCACGCTGGACAAGTCTGTGCCGGTTTGCGAACACTGCCTGTGTCTAGCTGCGTGCGGAATCTTTGCTATTCGACAAAACCGAACTTAAGATTTCGCGATAACTTCGGCATCCTACGTATCTAGAGCTGCCACAATTTCTGGCTGGCTAACCGGAACGTTTCTCTCAAGTAGACTAAAAGGGGACGTACTCGGGGCAAAGCGGGCTACTTCTCTTAAGCTTAGAAAAGTAAAATATTGGAGGAAATGCTGCTTTTAGTAGCGAACAGCTGCAGCTACATTAAAAAAAAAAAAAAAAAGGAACTTTGAAACATCACTGTGTATTTGCTTGACAGTATCGGGTACTAACGGTTATTTTACAAAAAAAAAAAAAAAAAAAAAAATGGTTCAAATGGCACTGAGCACATTGGGACTTAATTTCTGAGGTCATCAGTCACCTAGAACTTAGAACTACACTCCTGGAAATGGAAAAAAGAACACATTGATACCGGTGTGTCAGACCCACCATACTTACTCCGGACACTGCGAGAGGGCTGTACAAGCAATGATCACACGCACGGCACAGCGGACACACCAGGAACCGCGGTGTTGGCCGTCGAATGGCGCTAGCTGCGCAGCATTTCTGCACCGCCGCCGTCAGTGTCAGCCAGTTTGCCGTGGCATACGGAGCTCCATCGCAGTCTTTAACACTGGTAGCATGCCACGACAGCGTGGACGTGAACCGTATGTGCAGTTGATGGACTTTGAGCGAGGGCGTATAGTGGGCATGCGGGAGGCCGGGTGGACGTACCGCCGAATTGCTCAACACGTGGGGCGTGAGGTCTCCACAGTACATCGATGTTGTCGCCAGTGGTCGGCGGAAGGTGCACGTGCCCGTCGACCTGGGACCGGACCGCAGCGACGCACGGATGCACGCCAAGACCGTAGGATCCTACGCAGTGCCGTAGGGGACCGCACCGCCACTTCCCAGCAAATTAGGGACACTGTTGCTCCTGGGGTATCGGCGAGGACCATTCGCAACCGTCTCCATGAAGGTGGGCTACGGTCCCGCACACCGTTAGGCCGTCTTCCGCTCACGCCCCAACATCGTGCAGCCCGCCTCCAGTGGTGTCGCGACAGGCGTGAATGGAGGGACGAATGGAGACGTGTCGTCTTCAGCTATGAGAGTCGCTTCTGCCTTGGTGCCAATGATGGTCGTATGCGTGTTTGGCGCCGTGCAGGTGAGCGCCACAATCAGGACTGCATACGACCGAGGCACACAGGGCCAACACCCGGCATCATGGTGTGGGGAGCGATCTCCTACACTGGCCGTACACCACTGGTGATCGTCGAGGGGACACTGAATAGTGCACGGTACATCCAAACCGTCATCGAACCCATCGTTCTACCATTCCTAGACCGGCAAGGGAACGTGCTGTTCCAACAGGACAATGCACGTCCGCATGTATCCCGTGCCACCCAACGTGCTCTAGAAGGTGTAAGTCAACTACCCTGGCCAGCAAGATCTCCGGATCTGTCCCCCATTGAGCATGTTTGGGACTGGATGAAGCGTCGTCTCACGCGGTCTGCACGTCCAGCACGAAGGCTGGTCCAACTGAGGCGCCAGGTGAAAATGGCATGGCAAGCCGTTCCACAGGACTACATCCAGCATCTCTACGATTGTCTCCATGGGAGAATAGCAGCCTGCATTGCTGCGAAAGGTGGATATACACTGTACTAGTGCCGACATTGTGCATGCTCTGTTGCCTGTGTCTATGTGCCTGTGGTTCTGTCAGTGCGATCATGTGATGTATCTGACCCCAGGAATGTGTCAATAAAGTTTCCCCTTCCTGGGACAATGAATTCACGGTGTTCTTATTTCAATTTCCAGGAGTGTATCTTCAGCAACAATGAAAATTTCGTCTACAAAGCTTTGGATGTTTGTCCGTATTCCACATGCGAATTTATTCCGCGGCAGGCTTCTGTTACGTCTCTTTCATCGCGTCTACAGATTTAACTCAAATACTCTTAGTATTAAACGAAAACAAGATCGTACACACTTTCCAACGCAATCTAGTCCATTGTCACTGTCTCCTCATGTTTTTCGAGTAATGACACCCTCTCTTGCCTCTGTATTTCACCCGTATACCTCTGAGAACACCCTAGTCTACTTATGTCGAAGACTTTACTTCTACCACTGCATTCCACAAATCACCGTAGTGGTACCGAACTTTACTTATTATAATAGCAGCGGCCAGTGGCGTAGTGAAGTATAAAAATTTGGATTTGAGTTTACCTTATATCTTAAATAAGTTCGCTTGAAGCAATCAAACACCTTACTAACAAATTAGCCGTGATACGACTCAGAGAAACAGAGAATCACGTTACTGTAAAACTGAAACGAAAGTGACGTAAGGGAGACAGTGCTTAAAGCGGGGCTTGTACTTTAAAATACGCAAGGAGGCAAGTAAAATATATATCACATAGTAATGGTACAAGTTGTGTAGGGAACATGTAGTAAGCAAAAGCGTTCAAGTGATGAGGACTCTTCATCAGTTTCATATAAATATCCGAGAGCACATTACACACATTTCTTGACTTCAGCCGCTCACACACGCTGTAAGCGGAAACATTCTCTTTTCCCGGGGAATCTGTGGTCCTCAATGTTAATTGTCGCGACATATTGAGGAAGTAAGAGCTCTACTATATTTTTTCTAATATGTGGTTACAGCTCTGTTGCTGGACAAGTAGAGTTGCGCAGTCACTATACCGCTTTAATAACGATAACTAAAGCATGACAGTACTTCGCACACTACACTCACTACCGTTCCTCAGAACTACGGGATTACCTTATTCACACACATCCAGCACACACTTGAAGTTAAATAACTGAATGAGGATGGATGCATAGTGATTATTCAGTTACACAAAGCTAGTGCGCTGGAAGAGACAAATAAAAGCTTCCCGCACATGTAACAAACAAAATCTTTGTATAACGCTCTAATAGGCTCTTTCATTTTTCATAACAAACTCAATTTTGCCAGCTGAAACAACAAATCCGTCTCGTGGTGATCTTCCTCCTGCTCCAAAGTGTTAAACAGGTGTGGTGTTTAGCAACATGAACTTAAAAATGCGCATAGACTACAACTACCTGCTCCGCCCGTGAAAATTAAATCCAAATGAACGTACTCTAGTATATTTCGCATTCACAATGAAAATTGTATGATCTGGATGGTGTAAGCTACGCATGTAACGCAGTGACAGAAACCCTATCCTGGCGGTCTGAATATATAAAAGACGCCACTGTGTGTTGGCTGGACTTACAAGTATCGAAAATACCAAAAGTTTTCGTGGAAGTGGTGAAATCGATAAACTGAAAAGACTCTAGTTTTTTTTTTAATTGTAATTACATCCTTTATTCATCGACAAGTATGTGATGGCGGGTGCCTTTTTTTCAATGCGAAAACGACTTTCAATTGGTGCAAGTGTACACCACCTATCAATTATAGGTGTAATTTTTTTTATACACCTATAATTGATAGAAATGTTATGCTGCTGCTTGAACGTGAAGGTACCATGTCTTATGTTCCAACATATGTTTGTGGGAAGTAATCAAAGTACTATTCACGTAAAAAAAAAGTTACGTGTGTCTAGTCGAAATGGAAGGATTGATTGGACATGGTGAATCATGATTTCAACGCACTGAGGAATATTTCCGAATGTAAGTGGTGATAGATTCATTTCGTAAACAGCTGCACAATATAGCAATGCAAGTGTTCAACTGGACCTGCTATAGTGTACAAACAGGACGGCAGTATCAATACGTCCCCTCATCGGCACTCCTAAGCGTACCTTCGCATTTTCCTTGTTGTTCTATCGACAGAAATGTTGATTACAGTACACCAACCTGCGTTGGTGATGTCTTTCCAAGCATTACATCTGCAGGTGCGGTACTCATTATCACACGTAGTGCCAGACGACTGTGTGGAGTCGGCGGCGTTCGTGTCAGTGTTGGGCGTCAGGTGACAGCATGTCTTTTTTACTAGTGATCTTTTGTTTAAACTATACTCCATCGATTTCACCGACCAATAGGATGCTGCGAATTAAAAAAAAAAAAACTACCGCATACATGTGAAGAATATCGATTTAATTAATTTACATAAATTTTTTATATCAACGTGTGTTAGCGGTACAATACTTAAGGGGAAGGTGTGTGTGAGTGGGTTAGTGCAGAACATTAGGTTCATTTGCATAATTGTTATGTAAAATGCAGTACAACAGTTTAAGGGAGTGAGTGACAAAGAAGAATGGGCCAGAAATGGCGTTCAGAAGCATGTGAAATTCGAAAAGTGTACCAGAAAATGGTGGAAGGACATAAATAATTACTGAATTTGCTATCAAAGGCGGTACAATAGTTTAAAGAAATGGGGGTGACATGCAAAACCACTTACAGAACAATAGGTTAAGTACCGACAAAAGGCCGAACATTAGGTTAAGACACCCAGAGTACAGTGCCAAACATTAGGTTATGCAACATGTTTGCCACATGTATTTACTTCTTACAAGTCCCACATGTATCCAAACAGCAGAGAATGATGAGCAAGAGAAATCCAACCCCCACCCCCCACCCAAACTGAATTTTTTATAAATAAACAATATACCCTTGAATTTCCTGTAATGAGATCCTTCCTCTCCACCTCAGAGCCACCAATTTCCATATATTCCATACACTGTCTTTAATCCCCTAAATTGTTTAAATAAACAATATTCCACACATTGTCTAAATTGTTTAAACAATATTCCGTACACAGCAATTGAATTCCCTCCAAATGACCGATCAACTGAGACTTTTTCTGGCCAATTTCCGGGAGGGAGGTTTGTTAATTCATAGTGCAATGTGTTGTAAGGCCCGACACCCTACAATGCATTATGCTGTGAGGCCAGAACTACCGCAGAATATCCAGTTCCAGCGTGAAACCCAGATTCAAAAGTTGTATGGTGCAGGCGTACAGTGTGAGGTAGCTAACTACGGCGGACCATCAAAAAATATACTCAGACAAGTAAACATATAGAAGTGCTGTATCCCGTAAGTCACAGAGGACCATGTGGCCAGTTTTATGAATTACATAAATAATATTTACTGTTTATACCTGTCAAATTATGAAACAGTTATGAACCGACCTTTTATGCATATATATATAGATATAGGTCTTGAACCTAACTCTAATCTTATAGTTAAATTTGCGACCTTGCGCATGCTTTTATAAATAAAAAAAAAATAAAACTTGATGTTTCCCTATACCCTGCAGGGAGGGGTGTATAGTAAGAGCAGCGTTAATCTTATTATTTTTTCCATTTATTGGTCTTTAGGATGAAAAGGAACATGTCATAATATGTTTTGAATCTAGAAGAATGAGCAAAAATATTTGTCTGGTCCAAAAACGTCTTATTCAATAGAAAATCTAAACGTGTAGCATGAATGTGTGTGCATGTGTTTATGTGGCAGTGGAAACAGCCTTCGGTGAGGAACTTGATGAGATAGAATCACCATAATAGGACGACAAAACAGTGTCTCGCTCACGAGAAGAGATTCTACAAACGTCTTCGCTACGGTACCAAATATGCACACGAACTGTACCCGAGTTCATGTTCGCTTGCATTTGTGCGGTAGGGAAGACGTTTGTGGAACCTTCTGACGCAACTGTTACCTTGTTGCTGTTTGATCAAGCTCCATCCTTACACTATCTAATCAAAAATGTCTGCACATCTGTTAGTGGACATTAACATGAAATGTGTCCATCCTTCGCTTTTTTAACTGCTTGAACTCTGTTCGGGACACTTTCAGTGAAATGTCTGAGTGTCAAGAGGAATGACAGCCCATTCTTTCTCAAGAGCCGAAATCGGAGAAGGTAGTGATGTCTAATGCTGGGGTCTAGAACGAAGTCGAAGTTGTAACTCATCTCAAAGGTGTTCCGTTGCTTCCAGGACGGGACTCTGAGCAGGCCAGTCCATTTTCAGGAGTGTTATTGTCCAGAAACTATTGACCCATAGATGCTGCCTTGCGACGGAGTGCAGTGTCTCGATGATAGGAACAGTCAGCGTATCCAAACTGTTCCTCTCCGGTACATAGTACACAATGTTGAAAATGTGTTCACACCATTCGGGATTTAACGTTTACTTAAATGCAATAAGAGGACCACGACCTAATCATGAAAAACACATGCATACCGTAATACTATCTCCTCCTCTGTACTACAAACCCTTCCATCATACTGCCACAGGCTATAGCCTGATTCATCGCTCAAAGTGGCGTAGCTCCTTTCTTTTTTTTAGTCATTAGTCTTCTGACTGGTTTGATGGGGCCCAACTGGCTGGTTTGATGAGGCCTGCCACGAATTCGTCGCTTGCGCCAACCTCTTTATCTTGAAACAGCAATTGCGACCTATGTCCTCAATTATTTGCTGGATACATTCAAATCTCTGTCCTCCTCTACAGTTTTTACCCTCTGAAGCTCTCTCTAGTTCCATGGAAGTTATCATTTGAAATCTTAACAGATGTCCTGCCATGCTGCCCCTTCTTCTTGTCAGTGTTTTCGATATATTTCTTTCCTCGTCGACAGAAAAAATCGACGTTCATTACGTGTCAAAGACGCCGAAAAAATTAGTGCTTCCCCCGTTTTTAAGATAAATATGACTGTAGCACGTGTAAATGAAAGCATTTAATCGTATACACAAAGTTCTCATGTACAGCTGACAATCGCTTCCTGAAAAGTTCCATGCAATCCCAAATATTCATTGCCCTTTGTTTCCATGCCTTTTCTTGCAGATCTGGGGGTATGTAGTATGGGATCAAGGGGCAAAGTGGGCAGTGGTCGGAACCCGAGACCTGGTCACGGTGTCACCGTCACACCTTGAGGAAAAGGGAGAGGAGGGGAAGTATGTGGCAAACCAAACAAACACAAATACAGTAATTCACAGCCCTAGAGCAAAAGTTACTTATTTATTTTATTTAAAAAAAAATTTGTTATTTGTGTATGAAGAAGCGAAGAGGAACACCTATGGCACGCCGTGCTAAGTCGGAGAGGGGGGACTAAATGAACCTTCTAGCGCGTGATGGACACTGAGGTGAAAAGTGAAAAACAAAATAGTAACTCACACGACGGAAGTGTGAACCATCGTGCATGACGCCGGATCGCTCGGCGTGTCTTCTGTTTCAGTCCGTATTGTGCCTCGTTCGTTTGTTGAAGTCTATGATCAGTCCTGTCATCTTCTCTCGCCAGGGACGTCCATACGTAATACGAAAAAAGTTGACCGTGTTGTGGGTGGCGAACAATGGCGTGGTGCCGCTCAAGGAGATAACACCGGAAATCAAGAACGTGTTGGGGTCGTCACGGTAGGGACATTTCACGGTCTGGCCCCGGATCCACAAGATTGCCTTTTGCCCGATCCCAGAGGCACGACTTTTGATTCGGTGGAAGAATCATGTGTACGCCGATTTCACGCTGTGCTGCACATAGGACAGCCCTACACGCTAAGGTTTGGCGCATAAGGTACCACATCTACCCCGCATCTCCACACCTGAAACGGTGTTCGTCGGTGTCTACCTCGTGGCATGTCCGGCAAATGGGTGAATCCGCCAGGTGGTTCTTATAAAGGCGTTCGTGTGTCACATACTTCCTGTTGACAGCCACGTACCACGCGGCTTGTGCAACAGAGTCAAGTAAGGGATAGTGTACCGTTCTCCACACCACTCTCCACGGCGTATTCGGATATTTTGATTCCATCACGTTAGGTTGGGGATACCGCGGGTGTTCACTGTAGAGACGTTTCGCAATCGCCAGAAGTGGGGTCTGGTTACTTGTCTTAGATAACTGTGGTCCAAAGAGAATCACATGAGGTGATGGAAGGAAGCTGAGGGGTCTCCTAACGTAATCGGTAGGTCGCGAGGGGCCCGTTCTATCGCGATCAGTAACGAACTCTTAAGGCATCTATGCCACAGCTTTAGGTGGGTCTGATGCAGAGGGCCACTGCTCTGTCACAGATGTTGAAAAGCCCGAGCCTCCCTCTTTCCTTGGGTGGGGCGAGGGAGTCGTATCTAATTTTAAACAACGTCCCTTTCGTGACAAATAAACCGTAAGCGGCATTAATGCTAAGAGCCAGTCGATGTGTTGGGGGAAGAGTTTGTGCGACGGGCGGAAGCCACGATGCTAAGTACACATTGACGTAATGTGCTCGCTGTACGATGTTGAGGGACTGTAAGCGTTGATCCACTATGCTCGCTCACTTCTGTGCAATAAGCATCTATAGTTCAATGTTATCACGCACCGGATGTTGATTTTGAAGTCCAGTTCGAAGCACTGTAGTGTGTTGGTAAGCCGAAGGAGAGTAACACACTCTCGTGACGAACCTGATCCTGTAGGCAGCGCAAGCCACTTGCCGATGTTGAGTTTATTTTTCGGAGCCACTCTGTATGTCCCAATCCTGAACATAGCCTCTGTCATGTCATCGGGTCCACGGACGACGAGCATCACATCATCCACATACACCTTGCATTGGTAATCTCAACCACCATATTAATGTCCTGCTAATCACTGGCGCAGGCTACACAGCAAAGGTTACAAGGCCAAAAGAGCACGGATAAAGGTAGCCCTGTAGCACCAAATGGTTGATGCGGAGGGTACCTGTCTGGCGGCCACTGATGATTACCCGTGACACCCCATGTAGGAAGTGCATTATCGCATCAATAAAAAAGCACTCCGTCTTCAGGCCACAAGTGGCCCATCGGGACCATCCGACCGCCTTCTCATCCTCAGTTGAGGATGTGGATAGGAGGGGCATGTGGTCAGCACACCGCTCTCCCGGTCGTTATGATGGTTTTCTTTAACCGGAGCCGCTACTATTCGATCGAGTAGCTCCTCAGTTGGCATCACGAGGCTGAGTGCACCCCAAAAAATGGCAACAGCGCACGGCGGCAGATGGTCACCCATCCAAGTGCCGGCCACGCCCGACAGCGCTTAACTTCAGTGATCTCACGGGAACCGGTGTACCCACTGCGGCAAGGCCGTACCCACCGCGTCAATAAAGGTATCAAGATATTGCGTAGCACTGCAGTGAGAGAGGTGTGGTCATCACAATCGAACGCCTGACTAAAATCAAGTAAGGACAGTGATCTGAAACCGTTCTAGGCAGATTAAGTCCCTATATTGCACAAAGCAGACCTCATATTGTGTGGAACTCCTAGGGAAGTTTGGTCCTTGGAAATAGCAGGATGGACTGAACATCACATACGGTTTTCCAGCAGCCGTGTGAAAATTTTCAAGTCACTGCTAAGCATCGTCAAAGGTCAGTAGTCTCGTATTTCGTTCACACCCTTAGGTTTGTGAATAGGCGCTATCAGACTTTCGAGGAAAGCTTCAAGCGCCGGTCGGTGTGGCCGTGCGGTTCTAGGCGCTTGAGTCTGGAACCGCGTGACCGCTATGGTCGCGGGTTCGAATCCTATGTCAGGCATGGATGTGTGTGATGTCCTTAGGTTAGTTAGGTTTAAGTGGTTCTAGGGGACTGATGACCACAGATGTTAAGTCCCATAGTGCTCAGAGCCATTTGCACCATTTTTTTGAAAGCTTCAAGCAGGTACGTGTTGGGGGACTGTAACTCTATAAAAGGCGCAGTCCAACAAGGTATCAGTAGCCATCGGAAAGTCTGTAAAACGTCAATGGGAACCAATCGGGTCCCGGCGATTTGTTAGCAGCCCCTTTGCAGACAGTGTTGTGAACTTCATCTTCTTCACGTCCTGCAGTAAGTCCCTTGCCAAGTCAAGTAGAACTGTACCATGGAGTAATCTAGAAACAGTGGCTGCCGTAACAGGATCTGCGCAAATAATGCTCGTGAAGGCTCCTACAGCATCCCATTGCGCCTCTGTAAGTTGGTCGTCGTCAGTAATCAAGTTATGCAGCAGCTCTCTCGTGCGCTCTTTCCGCTCCAAGTTAACGTGGTCGTTCCTGAGGTACCCCGTCGTGAGCTCACTCCCTTTTGTAGCTGATGGCTCACTAAGAGATGATCTTAGGTTTAGCGCGATTGATCAGCATCTGGAAGTTTGGTGAGGGCGAAATAGTGGAACATTCTCATAGGACGGTACAATAAAAGTCGACCATGTGTCCCTACCGTATGCCATCAGTGTCCACAGTGGCACATTTGATCGACCAAGTCAATGCCACCGATGGCTTGGTGCCACATGATCTCCACTGGATCCCTGCATACCTGTGAGGCGAGATGGTCGATGTTCGTCTTCCAGGGAAGTCGACTTCTCCATACACGGGGATTATTTTATTTTATTTACACGTAGTTCCGTAGGACGAAATTGAGGAGCAGATTTCCAAGGTCATGGAACGTGTCAGTACATGAAATTACAACATACAAGTAATAATAGATAAAATAATATGTTTATGAACCAAACAAAGTCAAGCCGTAAGTTTAAGTAAACGCAATCAACAATATAACATAAGAATCAGGGACTCCTCGACAGAATAGAAGAAGTGACCCATGAGGAAACTCTTCAGTTTCGGTTTGGAAGCGCATGGATTACTGCTAAAGATTTTTGAATTCTTGTGGTAGCTTACTGAAAATGGATGCAGCAGTATACAGCACACCTCTCTGCACAAGAGTTAAGGAAGTCCGATCCAAATACAGGTTTGATATCTGCCGAGTATTAACTGAGTGAAAGCTGCTTATTCTTGGGAATAAGCTGATATTGTTAACAAGAAATGACAGTAAAGAACATATATATTGAGAGACCAATGTCAAAATACCCAGACTAGTGACCAGGGGACGGCAAGAGGTTCACGAACTTACACCACTTATTGTCCAAACTGCCCATTTCCGAGCCAAAAACATCCTTTCAGAATGGGAAGAGTTACCCCAAAATATAACACCATACGTCATAAGTGAATGGAAATAAGCAAAGTAGACTAATTTTCGTGTCGAACGATCATTTACTTCAAATACTGTTCCAATAGTAAAAATAGCAGCATTAAGTCTTTGAACAAGATCCTGAACGTGGGCTTTCTGCGACAGATTACTATCTATCTGCACTCCTAGAAATTTGCCCTGTTCAGTTTCACTAATAATATGCCCATTCTGTGAAATTAAATCGTCGGATTTTGTTTTGAATTGTGTGTTAGAAACTGTAAAACCTGAGTGTTACTGTGACTTAGCATTAGTTTGTTTTCTACAAGCCATGAACTTATGTCCTGGACTGCACTATTTGAAATCTAGCCAATGTTGCACACAAGATCCTTTACTACCAAGCTAGTGTCATCAGTAAACAGAAATATTTTAGAGTTACCTGTAATACTAGAGGGCATGTCGTTTACGTAAATAAGGAACAAGAGTGGCCCCAACACTGATCCCTGGGGCACCCCCATTTCACTGTACAGCCTCAGACCCCATACCACAGCCGTTCTCAACACTGTGAATAATGACCTTTTCCTGTCTATTATTAAAGTAAGAGGTGAACCAATTGTGAGCTACTCCCCATATTACATAGTAGTCCATCTTCTGGAGTAATATTTTGTTATGAACACAATCAAACGCCTTAGTTAAATCAAATAATATGCCTAGCGTTCGAAACCTTTTGTTTAATCCATCCAGTGCCTCACAGAGGAAAGAGAATATAGCATTTTCAGTTGTTAAACGACTTCTAAAGCCGAACTGCACATTTGATAGCAAATTATGTGATATAAAATGACCAATTAACCTTATATACTCAGCTTTTTCAATAACTTTAACAGACACTGATGGCATAGAAACAGGTCTAAAACTGTCTAAATTATCCATTTCTCCCTTTTTATAAAGCGGTTTTACTACTGAGTACTTTAATCGTTCAGGAAACTGATCATTCTTAAAGCAAAAATTACAAATATTGTTATGTGCAGGGCTAACGTGTACAGCACAGTACTTTAATATTCTTCTAGGCACTCAATCATATCCATGACAATCTTTAGTCTTCAGTGATGGAGGGCAATAGCACAGATATATGCCATGTGGTCAGTGAAGGTCGTAAGCCATACTTCCACGCAATTTATCGCAGCTCTTAGGTGATGTGTGACGTAAAATCAGTCTGTCCTGGTCGGTGAGCTACTGGCGAGCTGGGTGAACCTGGGGGCATCACCATGTGTATGTTACCACGTGCCAACTAGATGAAGGTCCCATATTAAGGGTCTCGAGTTCTGGGCAAAGTGAATGGTGTGGCAGCTGGTCGGTAGCCTCTGTACAGATAAAGTTGCCATGTCATCCATTTGACCCTGACAGAGTTTCGCTCTATCCTTTGTGAAGAAATGCAAACATTCTCTCCATCTTTCCAATCCAAAAGCAGCGTAGATGTTAATGACCTGCGAGGTGTTGACTGGAACAACCATGCCCCTCAAATTCGGGACATATCGCATTTCGGTGACCATCAAACATTCACAGAGAAGAATGGAAACACTTCTGTCTGTGGGGGGCTTGTGCAACACACAACCTATATATCCAAAGACGTTGGAGAAGCTTACTTCATAGAGTTCTTGTAAGAAGGGAACGTCAATATCTGTTGCAGTGAGCATTTGTCTGAGCAAGAGCAGTTTATGTCATGTCCTGATTGTACTGATGTTAATTGTGACTAGACGGAAGATCGGTTGTATAGGCACGCCAGCTGGAGATATCGTCATAGCACACAAATTGGGGGAGAGAAAATCCCTAAACTTCACAGGCCCCAGCCTCAGTTAAAATGCCACAGCCCTCCACCTTATCTATCACCATGTCATCGGCAGCCTTAAAGACAGCAGTCCACGTGTTGATCTGATCAGTGAGTTGCCATTCCCTTCATCGTGGGCTGTTGTGTCATTGGTCGGCGCTGTAGGGACGCGTCTTGGCCGTCCTACGCCGGCGTTTGGCTGGGGATTGATGTGGTACCAGTATTGTGGCCGAGGAGGGGAACTGGTTATCTAGTATCGTCGTTCGGCGTATCTTCCGAATCATCATCATAATTGTCGCGAAGGAGGCGTTCATCATAAGGAGCCTGCCGCTGTTTCCTTTGGCACCGACGTTATGATGTTTACGGGCATAGGTTGAAGTTATCTTTTGTGCATGATTATATGAGTCCACACGACTTAGTCTTGGTGTGTATTTTACCTTGTAAACCTCAGTGTTCTCTATTGCAAATTGATACATATGTTTGTGCACTGACCATTTAGGTTTGACTTGGTGTGTTTTTATTTTATTTTAGCACCTGAAATTGATCACTCTGTGATTGAAATCGATATGCACTAGTAAAAAAAAAAAAGACGATTTAAAATTTATATAACTAATGTCGGAGTTTCCCTTGGTTCCAATACTTGTTGGGTGGTCGTGATGGACAAATTTCCTAATAGAATACAATCTCATTTTCATAAAACGCACGAAAAGGATAAACAAAGAAATATTTGGGACTGCATGTAACTTTCCAGGAAGCGGATTTTAAGCTGTATACGAGAACATCTTATATAAAATTAGACGCTTTCATTATTTTAAAGTTGATGATTTACATATGCAGGAGAGATATTTATCGTAAAAACGGAGGAAGCACTAATTTTTTCGGCGGGTTACACACGTTATGAACGTCGCATTTTTACAGTTACATGGTTGTTATAAAGTCTCTATAGAAAAACTAATTTAGCTTAGAGTCACAAAACGCTCTCTCATTGTGTAGTTCAGCAGCAAACCATGCGTGTCGGCAAACACTGGCGAAGATAGCCAGCGACGTACTGTAGAATGTATTTTGATATAGTCTTCTCAGAATGTGATTTCTTTTTTTTTCTCGATGTATTAAGAATAGTTTTGAAGGTTTCTGATAAAATTCTTGATCTGACGATAAAAATAGACACCGCAGCTTTGCATTAGCAGAGTGCATTTGGGGGAATCGGTGCACGCTGGCGGTTCATTTTCATCTTGAAACATCTCGTCGAATAGTTGGGGACTTTCTGTCCTCCCCAAGAGTTAGTTAACAGGAGAAATTTGTTCTCCAGCATGTAGGGCTTCGATACGTCAGTCAAATAATTTTTGTGTAAGGCTGTTATAAGTTTCCCAGATTCTGATGAAGTAGTGATGATATTCCTGTATTTTCGCCTTTACCTTTTTTCCATGCCTTTTATGAAAATATCGATAGATACAATATGGCGAGAGTTAGTTTGGTTTATTTTCAATGTAAGAAACGTAAAAATTAAAGATAAAAAGTGAAAATATAGGTCTGGGCCTCATTAAAGCATATGTGTATGTTAAATTTTAATGCAGCCTACTGTCCTGCCTATGCCTATGCATTACTTTCAGGTAGTAAACATGAATGAAAATTTCAGTACTTATACAAACACTGAAACTCCTGCAATGTGTCCCACAACAGCTGTTTCTGTTGGAAGTGAAATTGATTTATCAGGTCACAACCCAAGAAAAGAAAAATTAAGGAGCAAAATACAATTGCTGCAAGGAAAAAAACGCTATTCACAAAATAAAGAAGTTTTAGTGCCATCTGAAGCTAAAAGCAAGTTCACGGCATGCACAAGTGGATAATAATGAATTTAAAAATTTATGGTGAAAAGTTTTTAACTAAAGATTTATCACAACTGTTTTCATTAACGTTCCATTTCACAAAAGTATTCATTTAGTCGCTTACATTAATTCTGTTTTGTAAGAATGTCCATTCTGAGCCATAGTAGTTAGCAGCTATCGTCGTTTTGCGTTTGCCCTGCTGACTGCGAATCTACACGCCACGTGATTCTGGGAGGGGGGGGGGGGGGAGCACTTTACTTATTTCCACGAAGGCATCAACACATATTTGAAGTAGTTTTTCTAAGCATCTTCCGAAAGGCTAGATTCTAACATACACAGGACTGTTCAATGAAGAATGATCATAATTTTTTTACGATCATAATTTCTTGGCAATGGCCTTGCCACAGTGGATACACCGGTTCCCGTCAGATCACCACTGTTAAGCGCTGTCGGGCGTGGCCGGCACTTGGCTGGTTGACCATCCAGGCCGCCATGCGCCGTTGTCATTTTTCGGGGTGCACTGAGCCTCGTGCCTAACCTCACCTAACTTAACCTGCACAATAGTAGAGCGAGAGCTTACATCAGGCACAAAAGGCCGCATGTCCATGAAAAAGGCGGGATGTTACACCACGATAACGCACGGCCGCATATTCAAAATGTTGTTATTGAATATGTTGGAAAAATCGATTTGAAGTGCATCCCATACGCTTCCTATGGTCCAGATTTAGTCCCATGTTATTGTTTTCCTTCTTTTTTACTATTCCTTAACCTGAATAAACATATTCGTGAGAGGCATTTTCTGTCATCAGCAGCAGTAATGAAAGTTGCGGAAGTGAATCTGAAGGACCTTCCAAAAAATCGTTTCCAGCATGTCTTTGCAGACTGGCGGAAACGCTGGAACACATGTATCGCATCAAAAGGAGACTATTTTGTGAAGGACCATCAAAATTATGAAGATGAGTAAAGGTTTACTGCAAAAACAAAACTATTATAATTCTTTATTGAACAGCTCTGGTGGTTCCATTAAAAAACTTATAATAACCCCCTACTGATGTCGTATCAAGTAGGGTCAGGAGGAAATACAAGGTGTGTGGAAAAGTAATGAGGCTAAAAGCATTACGAGCGATCTGGCAACGCTGTGTTATTCTACTTGTGTAGGCTGGTGTGTTCGTCTCTTCTAGATGCTCTGAGTTTCAGCTCCATACAGCCATCATATTGTAGCACCTATTTTCGACCTATTTTGTGTCTGTGTCGATATTTCTATGTCAGTTTGTAGTGTTGCTTGTGTAGAGTGTTGTATCTATCACGGAAATTCTTTGACTATGTATACATGTTTCAGTTATGTGAAACTTTTGAATGATGTTGTTTAAAATGTGCTCGTGAATTTAAATAACTACTAGAATCATTGTTGTACAATGTACTGTAAATGACTTGGTTCATTGTTAGCGGAAATAGTGTTGAATGTAAAATATATGGGGAAGCCCCTCAGCTACGGAAGTAGCCTGGCGGAGTGGAGAAGGTGTGGTTGGCGCGCAAGTGACAACTTGTCCTTTGTGACAAGTAAGGAGTCTGGGCTCAGCAGTGCTGTGGTCAACATCTCGCTAGCAGTAGCGGATCATTGTGGCTCACATTCCCAGAGTTTTGAGGCCAAAAGAGCTTAAGGACAGTATTTATGGGCCTCGGATGCTGCATTTGGTGATAACATTATCATCGCGTGGGTCTTGTCCCTATAAAAATATAATTCCGACGCCAAGAAGATATGTAACGGGGAGGGGGACACAACCACATTGCTACGCATTGACGCCAGGTTAACAGCCACTCTAAATTGTGCCACCAGCCTTCCACTAAACTGCTTACATGTGGCACGCTGTAAATGGACCAGCTATTTGTGATATTTGGTTGATTTTAATAATAATCGTAGTGTTACTAAAAACTCAATCTTACACCAGTGATTATCCCAAATCACGAACCTAGACAGGAACCCCATCCTAATGAATTAAATTCTGAGTGTCCTCATGTATTATGAAAAGACTTATTTGGTAGCTATAAAAATAGTTGTGATCGTTACCTAACGTGTGGAGTTATATTGGATAAAGGTCAGTATCATAATTTGAGAAATACTCCACTTCCAGTACAATTTTACGTCAATCTGCAGTTATTTTATCAAACAATGTGCCTTACTTGAAAAACAGCATGAAAATAACTTGGATTTATTGTTGTGTTGGCATTTGCACAGCCAACTATATTTTGATTAGGTTAAAAGACTGCTTATCAAACCACATTTATTATTTAAAGAATTATGGTTTGTTGTTATTTACGTAACTAATAATAATTATTAAGAATACTTACCATTTCCAGAATGAGATTTTCACTCTGCAGCGGAGTGTACGCTGATATGAAACTTCCTGGCAGATTAAAACTGTGTGCCCGACCGAGACTCGGACTCGGGACCTTTGCCTTTCGCGGGCAAGTGCTCTACCATCTGAGCTACCGAAGCATGACTCAGGCCCGGTACTCACAGCTTCACTTCTGCCAATATCTCGTCTCCTACCTTCCAAACTTTACAGAAGCTCTCCTGCGAACCTTGCAGAGTTCGAGTCTCGGTCGGGCACACAGTTTTAATCTGCCAGGAAGTTTCATACTTACCATTTCTCATACATACTGGTGTTGTTTTCTTAATGAGGATGGTTCTTCAAACCATGAAAGTTAGGAGGCCATATGTACTAGACTAGCTACTTAATGCCAATACAAAGGCTCCTTCAGAGCCAGTGAAGTTAGATTTGCATCCTGTTTAGTTGCTTAAAATTGAGTTTAAGAAAGAACTGTTTACTGTGTTATCTAATCTAATGCAAGTTGGTTAATGCACAGGCATAGAGATCCTGTACTAATCAATGAAGTTATAGAGTATGATCATTTAAATTCAGCATCATTTCATTCTTTTCCCTGTTCAGTACTGCTATAGTTTCATGTGTGTCGGTAACTGGTTTTATAAATTGTTGTACCTAGTTCATTTTAGGTATGTATTGTTAAGAGGCATATGTTTCTGTTTACTGCCTCATTGGCCATTTGTCTGTCTGACTTACTAGTTAGTAGCACATTTATCTGCAAGGTTTGGTTACTGTGTCGTGGTGTGAACGGGTCTCAACGAAGCCTTCTAGTTTTTATATTGCTTGACGCAAGAACGCCTAATTAGGCTGGCGACCGATATTAATATGTAATGTTACAACTTGCTTTTGTGCTGGGAGAGCATCTGTTCCCTGACCCACTTGTTTACTGTAGTTATACTCTGCTGGAGTGTTGCGGTAACGAATCCCAGTTTGATTGTTCTGTTTTCATTAGTTTATCTCTCGGTCACAACTTCCAAAAATTCCTCGCACAGGTATAACGTTAGCATCGACTGCCGTTTAAAGGTCGGGACACACATGTCAGGACCGTGTCCGTGCCGAGACACGTCCGAGTATCGGCCGTCACCCGGACTACGAAATACAACATTAAAACAAATGCAGCGGGCCCCACTTGACCGGGCCGTGCACGTGGAACGTCAACGGGCCGGGGCCGGGCCGGGCGGGATTCGCCGTGTTTAAATTTTCACGTGACGGACACGGCCTGACGGTGGGGTTGTCTTGTGAGCTGTGCAACTGCGCAAAACTGTTCTGTGTACAAAACATGGATGTGGAACGACTAATAGAGGAAGTTCGTAAGTTTCCTGTTCTTTACGATCAGGGAAGTGAAAATTACAGGAATATCGAGTACAAAGACAGAGTTTGGAAGACAATTGCAACAGATCTACAAGCCAAAGGTAAGATAAAAACTATACAAGTTTTAATACCCGAAAGATATTTATTTACTTTTTATTTTACAAACAGATGTTTGGTTTATGTCATCGTTATATCGCCAAGGCGACATGTTCTTGCCATTCCACAGTCCCTTGTGGAGAGTTCAGGAATTTTTTGAGTTGTTCTCGTACAGCAAATGCAGCATCTGTTCATCTCCCACGAATTCGAGGTAGGTTTCGAAGATTTGATGAACTTCCGGATCCCTCAGCAGTTTCCGTTTGATCCATCCTCTGTTCGGGCACCCTATAACCTTCCATTTTTCGAATAAAGTTGTACAGTACACACGCAGCCGTCACAATCATTGTAAGGTTATTAGGATCTCCCTGAAGGATTCTTCTAAATATTCGAAATTTCTGTTGCAATATACCGAATGCATTTTCGGATATTCTTCTTGCCCGACTCAAACGATAATTAAATATAGCCTTGTCATTTGTTAAGTTCCTGCCAGGATATGGTCGCATCAAGTATGTTTTGAGAGGAAAAGCTTCATCGCCTACAATTACCATTGGAAGTTCAACATCAGTTCCGGGTAAAGTTTTACTCTTTGGGACGCTAAGCGTATTGTTTTCCAATGACTTTCCAAGATTTGAATTTACTAGAATGCCTCCATCAGAGTTTTTTCCGTACGCTCCCACGTCTATTGCAATAAAATTATAACATGGGTCAACCAGAGCAAGAAGCACAATGGAATATGTTTTTTTGTAATTACAATAGAGACTTCCTGAGTTGTTTGGAGCCTGTATTGTTACGTGCTTTCCATCTAAAGATCCAATGCAGTTTGGAAACTGCCATTTTGTCCAAAACTCCTCAGCTATAGCATTCCATTTTTCTTCATTCGGCACAGGCATCACCTCTTCTAACAATAAATCGATAACTGTTCTAGAGGTGTCATGGACGATAGCTGCAACTGTGGATTTTCCCAACCTGTAGCTGAAGGAAATAGTTTTAAAGGAATCTCCTGTAGCAAGGAACCTGAAAAAAATTTAATGTATAAGATGAGAAATACTGTATAATCTAAAAAATATTTGCAGCATTTTAAACATTGTAATATAAATACGCGATTTAAAACATTTTTGCTACAGGTGGAATAGAGGAATGCAAAAAAAAAAATGGGCATCTGTTCGTGACCAACTAAGGAAGACCTTGCAGAAAAGGAAAACTGTTTCAGGACAAGCTGCTGTTCATCAACATAAATACAAGTATGAAGATCTCTTAACGTTCCTGCTACCTTACATGGTAGAACGAGAAACAGTTTCCAATGTTCCTTACACGCAAGACAATAATGAGCATAAACAAGAATCAAATACAGATTCCCAAGAGGAGCAGTCGATTGTTGAAAACGAAAAAGTGTCTACACAAGAAGACATTGCAGATGAAGAATGGATCATTAAAACCCAGGATAGTGAAACAGAGAATTTGATAGAGCGCACTCGGCATTCCCAGACGCCCTCAGCTCATTCGTCCGTCACTTCAAAGAAGAACACGTTTATGAAACCACCACTGAAACGAAAATTTCAGCGTGAGGTTAAACCACAAGAATCTGCATCAAGCCAGCTCATGGCTTACATTTTGGCAGAAAAAAAAGCTGAAAAACAGAGAGATATACAAAACCCAGTTGATGCTTTTTTGGCTGGTATAGCACCAGCCCTAAAACCATTGCATCCACTACTGATTCATCAAGCTAAAAGTAGGATTTTTTCAATTGTACAAGACTTTGAACTGAAGCAACTCATGAATGACGTATCAGTCCATCAATTCACTCCATCATCCTCCAATTCCTCAGCAAAATCTGTTTCAACACCATATCCTTCACCTGTGGGAAACGAGTCAACAGAACCTACACAGCAGCTTTTGGACCTGCAAAGGGATTCGCACAATTCGTATATAAATAACCAAAGCCATCATCCTCCAAGTTCCCCTGCATCCTCATCAGCTTCAGAAACTAATTCACTGAATAGTCCTCATTTGTTTTTCTTAGGGTAGTAGAAATTTAACTGTATTATTTACTAACTTATGTATTTATCTTTCAATTACTAAAGTAATAAAATAAAAATGCTGTCCTTAAAACTTCTTATTTATTTGTGTTCTGTGTACTTTTCTTTAACCTACCGTAAAAAAACAGCCAGTCGTTCTTTGGGTGAAACTGATACTCTCCAGAACGTGTCATTTTTTCTCAGCCTTGGTTCTAGTTTCTTTAAAAGTTCACAGAAGGTGTACTGCGTCATCCTAAAATATTCATAAAACTTAGTCTCATCATCTACGAGGTGAGAAAATAGTGTTCGAAACTCTCCCTGTACTGGTCTTGTTTTCCAGGCACTGTGGATCCATAATTTTCTTCTTCTTGTTTGCCTTCGTTCGTTTTCCTCTTCGTCTAAAGCAAGTGCTATAAGTCCTAATTCACTATTACGAAAATTAGTGAACATGTTTTACAGCTTTCACAAACAGAAACACAGCTCACCGCGTCCGAGTCACTACAAGGAACAACAGAGACACGGACGTGCCCCGGTCATGTGTGGCCCCTGCAGGAACGGACCGGAGTACGGCCGTCACTCGTCCGATGCTCGGCCCTGACACGGCCCGGACGTGTGTGTCCCGACCTTAAGGTAAGTGGTGTTACCGTTACGACGTGATTTTTTAGGGCGCTATCAGTGAAGCTGTGTTTTTGTTGTGTGTTATGATAATGAAACAATGCAATTTAGAGCAAGGTTATGTCATCAAATTAAAGTTGGGATTCCGCGAGTGATTTTTGAAAAGTTGAAACAGGCTTATGGGGGATATTCATTATTAAGAGCGCAAGTTTTTCGCTGCCTCATATTATTTTTGGAAGGCCGAGAACACGTTAAAGATGAACCTCGCTGAGAGGGACCTTCAACTTCAAAAACTGATGAAAACGTCGAACGTGTGCGTGCTCTTGTGAGATTGTTCCTCCGCGATGAATTATCATCTGCAAGAAGTCCTTGAAAAGCTCTCGAAAAGAGTGCAACCAGTGAGACCAGACATTGCAGACAAGTGGATGCTGCATATTGACAACGCCCCATGTCACACAACTTCCAGCACGGACTTTTTGAACTCAAAAGGCATTCCCGTTGTTCCACAGTCCTCGTATTCACCTGATCTGTGTCCTTGTGACTTTTTTCTTCTCCAAAATTGAAAAATGTCTTAAAAAGTCGTCATTTTGGGAAACATTCAAAACTATGTGACCAACATGTTAAAGTAAAGGTTGGCTTTTTTGTGAAATGAGATAAATATTCGTATTATAGGTTTGAGTTGCGGTCTCTCAAACAGATTTCAGTTTTAATATTAACGTAACTTTGCTTGACTTTTATGGTGACTCTCTTTTCAGTGATGTTTGCAAAGCCTCGAAGGAATAATGGCTCTCGTAATTAAAACAAAGTGTTATTTTGTAATAACGGTCGCCGGACAATGAAACATCAGACATCGATATTTAAAAGATGCGGATTACTGGTCTGAAAGGCCACATATTATAATACGAGAACGCTAGTAAAATATTAATTAACGGGCCCTATCCTGTGTCAATTATCTTCGCGCTGATTGCTGCAAAATATTATTTCGCAAATACAAATTGGTTATGACAGAAGCAGTAGCTTCGATATACTATCATTTTAAATAAAACACCGATACTTTTGATGACTTACTTTATCAACTAAATAATTGTACAGTGACTGATAGATTACGCTAAGATGTTCCTCTCAAAACTCTGACAGACAGAACAGAAGAATAGTGACTGAAGGTCTTTGTCTTCTGTTTTAGGAATAAAAATTATCTGAGATATTGTCTCTTAAGCCTATCACATGTATGTAAATTGATTCTTTGCCGCTACTCGGCACATTTATTCCATACAGAATTTTTCTTTTCCCTTAGAAGATCTATTACAGAAGGTCCTACCAGTTGAAACCTTTCAGATCTATAACCAAGACTGGGAACAACGATTCCCTGGTGTACAGCCACCAGAGGGAAACAGCTTGAAGGGAATAACATTCTTGTTTGGAAAAAATAAAAATTTTGGTAGTAAAGTATCAGTCTCATTACTTCCCTCTCTCACCTCGTCATGTCATCTCCTTGCTGCATAATTATAACGACTGAGGCTGGTACGAGAGATCCGCTTGACGTGTTTGTCCCTCAATTTGAACACATTTCTCGGATACTTTTATGAAACGTTTCAAAGTTTACAAGTGTTATATCACTGTACTTATCTTTTTAAGAGATTTGCAGGCCCTTTAAAAGAAGTATATCGTTCCATTAAAAAAAAAAAAAAAAAAAAACGTACTTGCTTCAGTACCTCGGCTGATATAAGAGTTGAGAGAATTAATTACGGAGCAAAATTAGCATCTCTTGGGTAGAATCATTTGTCCAAGGCACCGTTCACGAAATGAGAGGTGCTTTACGTCTTACGCAAAACCCCATGTGTAAACGTATTTTTAATTAACGGTTAAGTATTAACACTGATGATCCAAAATACTAAGACCACCCACTTAATAGGGTCTACCTTTGGAATTCAGTACAGCAACGATTCTACGTTGCAAGTTCTTGTCAAGTTTCCTGGAGATATGTGGCACCAGTTCTTTTCACTCAGATCACTAAACTCCCGTATGTTACGGTGGTTTGTGGGCTTAGAGCTGGCACCGATAGGGTCTCACATGTGTTCCATTGGGTTCTGACCAGGTGATTGGTGATAAAGACATAGTGAATTCAGTATCATGCTCGTCAGACTGCTGCGTCATTACTCTAGCGTTATAATATGGACAAATATTCTACTAGAAGATGCCATCGCCTTGGAGGAAACATCAAGCATGAAGGGATGCAGGCGGTTCTCAATAAAGTTCACGTTGTCCACAGCTGTCATGGCACCATCGGTTACTACCATAGGCACCACGCAATACACTAGTGAATGTCCCCCCCCCCCCACTCTCACCCCGCAACAGTATGATACTATCCCCAATGGCATGCCTCAGGAGCACAGTTGTCACGTCCCAAATGTGGGTGTTGTCAGGGACTGAGCGACAGGCGCTCGCTAGGAGTGAATTAACTGGTTGGCCTGCGTGAGAGATAGTCTTGACTTAGCTATTCCTCCTTGCAAAATAGGAGAAGGATTGGAAGATAGCTTGAAATAATCTCATCAAGAAGTACATTACAATTAATAGTTTATTTCCTAAAAATGACTCCCCTTCTGCTATTCTTACAGATCGGACTTCATACCAACAAAGGTACCAAGTCTTTATACAGAGACTGTGATCTGATGGCACCATTCCGTCTGTATGGAATATAACTGTTAACTGGTACTGTACCCACTCTACAACAGACAGTTCCTTAGTACTACGTACCTTTTAGAGCTTTCATCAGTTCTATCTGACTCTATTCTCTGTTTCTTTCAGTCTCTCTTGAGGAGCGCAGTCCTCCCAATTTTTTTCTTTCTCCTTCATCCTCGTCTGTCTCTGACATGACGTGATGCTGAAGGCGTATTGCCTTCTTGTTGGCTCTGACATGCACTCTTCCTTAGTAACTTTCCATAGGCTCGGTAGAGAGGCAGAGCAGTCTGTCCACATACTGCGTTTCTAGACTGTTGTAAGCTTCGAATAAGGTATAGGTTCCATTTCATGAGCACCTCTCTGTCCTCATCTAGCCCTGTGGTCGCTGTTACTTCGGAAAATTATTCGTTCGTTTGTTTTGATCCGGATAGGAACTGAGTATACTTGGTAGGGATACAAGGCAAAACTGTTGTGGTAACATCTCATCCAGTGGTCGCCATCATCCGAGCGCTGGTTGTGTACTCGCTGTCGAGTGACGCCTGACATCCTGCTGATTCCCATTACTACACTGAATCTGACACACTTTTTCTGTACAAGACTTGGCCCTTTATCTCTGTGGATAAGACACAGTGCATGTGTTGAGAAACCATTCACCTGGATGGCCGTGTAGCCTGTGTAACAAGGAACGTGATTCATCTGATCAGGTGACATGTTATCATTGATCCACGAGCCAATCTCCATTATCCCGTGCCTGCTGAAACTGTAACTGACTTTATTGTTGGGACAGTGTGAGAATACGTAGGGGTAGCCTACTACAAAGCCCCATGTTCAACAGTGCGTGCTGAATGGTGTTGTCTGAAAATCTTGTGCCTGCTCCAACGTTGTACTCTGTCGTCAAATTTACCATAGGTCGCCAGCTACCTACTTTGCAGAGCAGGCAAGCCTCTGACCTCTACTTTCTGTGATGTCTAACCCCTTGTCAACTACTTGTGGTTTCACCATCCTCTAGGTGCTTTCCGTATATGCTCGCGACGTTACCACGCCAACAGGTGATCAGATTTGACGTTTCCGAGGTACCCGTTCCCAGGCGCTGGGCCATAACAATCTATGCTTTGCAAGTCGCTTGTGTTAGTGATTTTCCACATTTTCTGTCCGTATCATTGTTAGAGCGATTCCTCATTCTTTTTTCATTTTTCATGTGTGATGTTCCATCACCTCCAGGCGACCTTCATTTCATTGCGTGTGAGAAGTGAGGAATCGCGTCCGTTTCTTTCACTTTGGTGAAGAGTTTTAAGAGCTACATGGGTAGTAGTAAGTGGGACTAGTTAGCGCACAACGGGTCTATACATTAGTTGTACTCATCCTTTCTTCTGAAACTAAAGACATTTTTCAAGAGGGCGAATAACAGCCGGTAGATGGTAGTAAATAAGAGCAAAACTACATCGATAAAAAAATTAAAACCAAAAATTCTAGATAACGATACTCATTATAGTTATATTTAGTTTTCTTCATTTCCTTGCATCTCAGTTCAGTATTTCCTTCCTCAAAATAATTAAATTCGTAACCGCTGATTAATTTTGGAAAGATAATCTTAAGCTCATTATTGAGCTTGGTACAAATTGTCTCCCTGTATGTGGTATTCAAATATTAACAACTTGTAGCGTTATATAAAACATTTATATGTAGCTTACACATATTTTACGACAAGTTAGAATTACTTGCATTATTGAGCCTATTAAGTAGTCTCCATTTATACAGAATAAAATTTTAATAAGATTAAAAGATTTATAAGCTTAAAAATTTTCACTCAGAATTCTATGCAGAGCATCATATGTTAAGTTTTTCATGCTGTATGACTATATGGGCAAGAGTATCATTCGATATTTTACATTGAATGTCGCATACAGTTTCACTGTTGTTCACTGAGAAGCTAACACATTTATTCTCCTAAACATATTTACAACAAAAATAGTACCATTCCCAAGAAAAATGGATAGATTTACATAAACATCTCTGTTTAACTGTGTGACCCACTTAGAAATGAAAAGAGTAATATGCCTTCAGATAACTGGAGGATCTAGATTCCACATTTCTCGAGGTAAAACTTCATTTCCACCGTTATTTATATAGATATTCTGCAATTTAACATGACTGAATAAAGAAGAGTCAATTAACTGATTATTTTCTCGATTCGTTTGGAAAACTACAAAAACAAAATAAGATGTATCAAGTTCTGCAGAGTTGCAGTAATTGGTGACATCTAATTCAAAATTTCTCTTTCCATTCAGTCCAGCAATCTCTATGGTATGTGCTTCAAAGAAAGATATAGGACTCTTGGAATTTATTAATCTCTCTTGCTCTAACTCGAGTGAATGTTCTGGTTCACACCTAATCACAGGAACACGAATTTACATTGATTCTACAACAATTTTACCTTCCTTAGGAAGTGTATCTTTTATTTCAATGCCAGCTTGATTATGTTCAGCCCATCGAAAATTCGCATCTCCACAACTTGAAGACGATGTAAAAATTACAGTTAAATCTCCATCCTACATTATTTCTTTATAATCGTTGAAAAATCCACCAAATATTTCTAAAGGAGAAAGTACTTAATTTTTCTTACATTTTATTTTTCCATTGTTCATTGACTAGAGAGGAAGGCAATTGCATCTATCCTGTTGTTAAAGATAGAAATTTATTAAGCCATTTCTAGGATAATTGTTGTAGTAGCACCATAGAAGTCAGTCAAGTTACCATTTTCATCAGTTATAGTTATTTCTAATTCCTGACTAGTATCAAAAATTGGAATACATACAGGACAATGCGGTTCATAAATTATTGATCCAAAAATTCAGCATTAGGCTAGAAAGAAGTAATAATATTAGTTTCTGGATGAAAATTATCAGTACACTTTGCAAACATTCCATTAGCTAAATTAAAATTCACATTATCTAATTCGAATGATATAATCTTAGGCATATCATTAGCAATAGTTTTTTTCATTGGCATTAATAGTTTGACCACTAAATCCAAGCACACTTCCAATACCATCTTTTATATCCATATATAATTTAACATTGCTCTCAATAACAACTATATTCAAAATTTCATCTCCTTTAATGTGAATATTAGGGTTTTTTTGTGTGAATAAATTTTTCTAAATTTTTCAAGTTGTACTGTCCAACAGGAATTTCTATCATTTCTCCATCACAATATAATTTATTATTTTTCAATGTGATATTTGGCATTAGAATTATTATACAAAACCAACTAGTGAAACTTTATTATAACTTCCTTATAGAGGCACAGCCCTTTTTTGAGAACAGATGACTTACCACTCAATTGAAATAATATACTCATTTAATAAAAACTATTTTAAAAATGAAATCTGATTTGGAACAAAAATAAGAATTCCAGAGAAGAAATAAAAAAAATAAACATAGTAAGCTTTTGCCAAATTGTGTTCAGTGTACAATCATAGGAGTAAGTGGATGTGGAAAAACTACATTAATGAATGACAATTATATCCTAGCTCCAGCATGGTTACATTGGAATAAAACCAATTACTTTTATGTTTATTCAAAAAGTTTAGGGCAACTGAAATACTTAGAATTTACAAACAATGTAAAATATGAGGATAAAATGATAAAAATATGTACTTTTATTGAAAATAATGATGAAATTATACCACTGGGCGAATGTCAAGATAGTTAAATTATTATATTTGACGATTTCATTCTTGAAAATCAGGATGTAGTTAGAGAATATTTTGCTGTAGGTAGGCATAAAGGGATACACTGTTTCTATTTAGCTAAGACATATTCGAAAATACCGAAACAAATAGTAAGGAATAACATAAATTTTCAAAATATGTTTAGACTGGATGATATAAATTTAAGCCACCTGTATCATGAATTTGTTAGTGGCGATTTCAAATTTGATGATTTTAAAGCTAAATGTAGTAAATGCTAGAATGCAAACTAATTCGGTTTTTTTACAATAAACATGACTAGGAAGCTAAAGAAGGAAATTATCATCATAAGATAATTAATTCATGAATAAAATAATGTTTTTTAGCTTTGATAAATATTTGCAAAGTATGAGCCAGAGGTTGTTAAAAAGCCAGATGAAATGGAAAGATAAAGAAACAATTTAAAAAATGAATTAAAAATCGGAAGAAACAACTAAGAACACAGTATGAAAAATATAAAAAAGACGATCAGCCTGTTGTTGGTGTAATCGAAAAAGTTAAAGAACAAATTGAAGGTTTTGGTGACGATGTACTGGAAGCTATAGAAGGAAACAGAGAAGTCAGGAAGCTGATGGTTCCTTGTAAATATTCAGAAGAATATACCAGCAATTGGTCAATATGATAGTGATAGAAGAGATTATACGTTACTCAGAAATACAAGATTTATTGAATTATGAAGAAGAGGTGAAAAATAGAGAGAAGCACCCCACTAAAAAAATAAACCACAGTGAAGAGAAAGTTTTTGGATTAAGACCTGTTGATATATGTAAATTCGTTGGCATATGATCAGTAAAATTAGATGGAGATAAATTAATTATAGATGAAAGGACATATGAAGGAATACACCTTTTAATGAATCTCTTAAGTAAAAAACTGATGTCTATGGATGAGATGAATACAAGATTTACTGGTTCTGACTTAGCATATTATGAGAATATGTTGTACCACTCAGGAGCATTATACTCTGGTAACAATGCAAATAAAATAAAATCAATTAGAAGTAATAAACACATATATTTAATAAAAGGAAGAGAGTAGACGTGAAGGCTCAAAGAGAAAAATATGGAGAGAAACCAATTGAATATGTCTGGATGAATGATGTCCATAAATTTATTAGCAATAATTCATAAAGAAGAATTAGTAGGAAATAAAAATTATCATAATGAAAAAGTCCATATAACACAAATGGTAACAAATAAATTTAGTGATTTCATAGTCAACAACCCTAAGGAATTCCATATCTAATCAGAATTCTCAGTAATATTCCTCACACATTTTGGAAAAACGAAAAGGATGGGATTAGTCAGTTGGGCTTTAAATAATTTACCAATGCCAGAGATGCATCTATGAGGTTATGCATGCTCTGCCCTTTTTACCAGACTAGATAAAAGGTTAGTTAGAGGAGATCAAGAAATAAATCCATTACATGAAGCATGCAAAACAACATGATATTGCATGTAGCAACCATAAGGATTTAGAAAAAAGACATGAAGTAGATAAAGAACTTCAGTTAGTTGCAAATGAAAGAAGGCATGCTTTTGGTGCTTCAATTGGAGAGAAATTAGCAGCAACTACAGTAACAGGAATGAAGTATGGAAAGAGAAAATTAGGTGTGGGTCTGGATCTTTATGATAATGTCTTCTGGTAAAAGAGTTTCATGGACCGCGACCTTACATCCTGGAAGGTTTACCAGAAGATATGTCATCTGGTCGTGAAGGCCTTCATATTTATGATAATGGTTGGGGATGACAAAAATATTCATTCTTCTAAAAAATTTTACCTATATAAATGAAGAATTTCAGCATTGATCATACTTTGCTACCTCGCTGCAAAACTAAACCAAAAGTAATTAAAATTAAACCAAACAATGAGTAGTTACACAGTACTGAGAATTTTTTCATTGATGTACAAAAAAGAGGGATAAGAAGGCAGGTGGAAACTTGCTTGTAACATTAGGTATTCCAGTTGTGAAAAAAGTTTAGAATATCTAACAAAAAAGAATAGATCAGCTACATGATCAAATACCACACAGTACTAAAGGCATATCAGTCTTTTCAACAACCTAACGTAAACTGTCCATAATCACTGCCGTGAGCTCTTCACTCGGAAAGGTGTCCATCTCCACTTGACTCCAGCGGTGTTCCGCTACTGGCTGTTTTTCCATCGGCTTAAAGTCAGCCCCACCAAAAATACGTCGTTCTTATGTTCTGCAGACATGATTTGACTCAACCACTTTCTGCGCTAAACTAGTATATTACAATGATATTTAACTAAAGGATGCTGTAAACATTCGGTCACACTCAGACCTTTCACAATAATTGCAAATAAAGGTTGCTCATAAATAAATAAGCTAGTATTCTTGAACAAGTGCACTCACGTTGAATGACAACACACTGTGATAAAATATTATTTAATCAATTATTTATGTCTGTTTTATAGAAATGTCTTTTGTTCTTTTTTGAGTAGTATTGTCAGCTAAAACATGCAACTGACCACTTTCAAATTATATTGGTTTTAATAGCTTTTGTAATCAACATTTTAATAAAGTTACTGCCAAAATATTAAAATATTCATTGAATAACTAAACGAGTATGATAAGGTATAAGGTATTCATGCTACATTCAGCTGGTGTGTCATTATGGAGAATATAATGTTCCGACAGACATTAGCATGGTAAAAAGAAACAAAAGCCGTGGTAAGTCCATAACACATGAATGCCTTTAAGGGATGATACGAAGAATCCAATACTGTCATCTGAGATATAACTTAACTCTGACCAAACAGGCCACGAAGGACCAGGCGTCACTGCATGTGGATACGGAGGGGCATGTGGCAGCACACCGCTCTCCCTGCCATAAGTCAGGTTTCTTGACCGGAGCCGGTACCTCTCGATCAAGTAGCTCAGTTTGTCTGACAAGGGCTTAGTGTACCCCACTTGCCAACAGCTCTCGGCAGACCAGATGGTCACCCATCCCAGTGCTAGCCCAGCCCGACAGCACTGAACTTCGGTGATCTGATGGGAACCGGTGTAACTACTGCGGCAAGGCCGATGGCCATCTGAGATATAGTTTGTTGAAATCGCACGGAGCATTTAAGAGCAGTTAATTCAAAGATTCATTGTGAAAGTATTTAATACTGTCAAATAGTAACTTTTGTAGGTTTGAAGATTTGCAAATGTTATTGTTTCATTGGATTTGTTTCATTTATCTAGACTGAAGTGCTAAAGAAACTGGTATAGGCAACTGTATTCAAATACAGAGGCATGTATCTAGAATGAAATTTTCACTCTACAGCGGAGTGTGCGTCGATATGAAAACTTCCTGGCAGATTAAAACTGTGTGCCGGACCGAGACTCGAACTCGGGCCTTTGCCTTTCGCGGGCACGTGCTCTACCAACTGAGCTACCCAAGCACGACTCACGCTCCGTCCTCATAGCCGTTTTAATCTGCCAGGAAGTTTCATATCACCGCACACTCCGCTGTAGAGTGAAAATTTCATTCTAGAAACATCTCCCAGGCTGTGGCTAAGCCATGTCTCCACAATATCCTTTCTCCCAGGAGTGCTAGTTCTGCAAGGTTCGCAGGAGAGCTTCTGTGAAGTTTGGAAGGTAGAAGACGAGGTACTGGTGGAATTAATGCTATGAGGACGAGGCGTGAGTCGTGCTTGGGTAGCTCAGTTGGTAGAGCACTTGCCCGCGAAAGGCAAAGGTCCTTGGTTCGAGTCTCGGTCCGGCACACAGTTTCAATATGCCGGGAAGTTTCACAGAGGTATGTAAACAGGCAGAATACTGCGCTGCCGTCGGCAACTCCTATATAAGACAACTGTCTGGCGCAGTTGTTAGATCGGTTACTGCTGTTACAATGGCAAGATTTTAGTGAGTTTGAACTTGGTGTTATAGTCGGCGCACGAGCGATGGGATACAACATCTCCGAGGTAGCGATGAAGTGGGGATTTTCTTGTGCGACCATTTCAAGAGTGTACCTTTGAAAATCAGGAATCCGCTAAAACATCAAATCTCCGACATCGCCGCAGTTGGAAAAAGATCCTGCAAGAACGGGACCAACGACGATTGAAGAGGATCGTTCAACGTGACAAGTGCAACCCTTCCGCAAACTGCTGCAGCTGCACGACACTAAGCTTTACGCCTAGCCTGGACCCGTCAACACCGTCATTGGACTGTTGATGACTGGGAACATGTCGGACTTTCGTTTCAAATTGTATCGAGCGGATGGACATGTACGGCTATGGAGACAACCTCATGAATCCATGGACCCTGCATGTCAATAGGGGACTGTTCAGGCTGGTGGAGGTTCTGTTATGGTGTGGAACGTGTGCAGTTGGAGTGATATGGGTCCCCTGATACGTTTACATATAACTCTGACAGGTGACACGTCCGTAAGCATCCTGTCTGATCATCTGCATCCATTCATGTCCATTGTGCTTTCCGAAGGGCTTGGGCAATTCCAGCAAGACAATGCGACACCCCACACGTCCAGAATTGCTACAGAGTGACTCCAGGAACACTCTTCTGATTTTAAACACTTCCACTGGCCACCTGGCTCCCCAGACATGAACGTTATTGAGCATATTTGGGATGCCTTACAACGTACTGTTCAAGAGAGATCTCCCCCTCCTCGTACTCTACGAATCTATGGACGGCCTGCAGGATTCATTGTATCAATTCCTTCCAGCACTACTTCAGATTTTAGTCAAGTTCATGCCAAGTCGTTTTACTGAACTTCTGCGTGCTCGCGGGGGCCCTACATGATGTTAGGTAGGTCTACCAGTTTCTTGGCTCTTCAGTATGTGTTCGCTGATGTATTCAGATATGCTCTATTATTTGACTGTGATTTATTGTCGAATTTATAAGTGCTGTAGGAAGCCATGTTACAGCTTATCTGACATCTGTTGACGTCTCTGGACCTGGGTTCCCCTGGTGCGGTCGCGACGTGCCTTCGGCATGTCGCTTAGAGTTCAGATGCACAAATTCACCTCCCCTCGTCCCATAACTATTATGTTGTTTGAGATAAGCTATGTACGTGAACAACGTGATGGTGGAAAGAGCAAACTCTCGAATTTTACATGCTTCCCGATAAGTAGCAGCAGTGTGCGTATCCACTTCAGTTCTACTAAAATTGGTGTCGAGACAATAGAAAGCGTTTTATGTTCTACGTTTTGCGCAGTGCGGGTCAGAAATAACTGTTAGCTGGACTTTCGTACTACACACATCAAAAAAAGTTTTGCATCGCTTCGGTTCCGAGAGTTCCGGAACCTGTACAGAAAATTAGAACAGAGATCAACACAAACATCGTCTCCGCCCTTTTTGTTGCTCATGAAAACCACACATTGCATGTTGCACCACCATATAGCGAGACCTTTAGAGGTGGTGGTCCAGATTGTTGTATACACCGGTACCTCTAATACCCAGTAGCACGTCCTCTTGCATTGATACATGCCTGTATTCGTCGTGGCATACTATCCACAAGTCCATGAAGGCAATGTTGGTCCAGATTGTCCCACTCCTCACGGCGATTCGGCGTAGATCGCTCAGAGTGGTTGGTGGGTCACGTCGTCCATAAACAGCCCTTTTCAGTCTATCCCAGGCATGTTCGTAGGGTTCATGTCTGGAGAACACGCTGGCCACTTTAGTCGAACGATGTCGTTATCCTGAAGGAAGTCATTCACAAGATATGCACGATGGGGGCGCGAATGCCTCGTCAGTATACTGCCGATATGGTTGCACTATCGGTCGGAAGATGACATTCACGTGTCGTACAGCTGTTACGGCGCCTTCCATGACCACTAGCGGCGTATTTCTTCCCCCATAATGCCACCCCAAAACATCGGGCAACCTCCACCTTGCTGCACTCGCTGGACAGTGTGTCTAAGGCGTTCAGCCTGACCGAGTGTCTGGCACAGGCGTCGAATGCATCCGCCATAGTTTCACAAGGAGTCCGCAGTAATCCGTTCGCCGTGCAGCTCGACAGCTCATGTCCCCGATGTCCGACTGGCGTGTGTTGCGTCGACGTGTACACATGAAACCGTACAAAATTCAGTTGCTGCAAGATCTTCGTGAAGGTGACAGACAACAACGTGTGGAGTGCTGTAATTTCGTTTTAGGAAAGACGGAGGATGACAGTTTTCTTCCACACTTAGTGTTTAGTGACGAGGCAAAATTTCATTTAGATGAAAAGGTGAACCGTCATAATATGAGAAAATGGGGTACAGAATAACCGCATGAAGTTGTACAACATGAGAAGGACTCTCCAAAATTTAATGCGTTTTAGGCAGTTTCACGGGAAGAGATGTATGGTCCATTTTTCTTTGCCGAAATCACTGTTACTGGTAACACATATCTCGATATGCTCGAGAACTTTCTTTTCCCACAGTTGGAGACTAATTCGTACGACTTCATTTACCACAGCATGGGGCACCGCCACATTGGCATCTGGAAATGCGAGAATTTTTAAATCAAAGCACTACTGAACGATGGATCGGTCACACTGGACGAAATGATTCAGCGTCACATTACTGGCCTGCAGGATCCATTGACGGGTGCCTATGGGGGGTGCGCGCCCCTCCCTTGCGACCGGGGGAGGTGGCGCAGTTGTTGACACACTAGACTCGCATTCGGGAGGACGACGGTTCAAACCCGTCTCCGGCCATCCTGATTTAGGTTTTCCGTAATTTCCCTAAATCGTTTCAGGCAAATGCAGGGATGGTTCCTTTGAGAGGGCACGCTCGATTTGCTTCTCAATCCTTCCCTGTTCCGAGCTTGCGCTCCGTCTCTAATGAGCTCATTGTCCACGGAACATTAAACACTAATCTCCTCCTCCCTTGCGGGGCCTCCCGCAATGCCACCCGCGCCGCCCCCGCCAGTCAGCCCGCACGCTATTGGTTCTTTTTGTTTCGTCAGTCGACTCGGCTGAACCGAGTTATCGAGTAGTTGTACTTTCCTATGTATCACGCACGTCGGCGTCATCGTATTTTATACGTTTCTGTCATACCTACGAGAAAAGTCGCGGCCATCCTAGTGATCTCGATAGGTTATTTTTTTGGCATTTGTTCGAGAATAGTCGCGAATATTCTACTGTTTTCTTGTATAGAGAACCTTCGAGGTCGACAATTAAGGAGGATCGATTTAATAGCTTAGCTCTGTTGAACACTCACCCTGACATTTGTCCTATTGACGATGTAATTAATCAATTTGCCAGGAAGATTGTTGGTTTGCGGAGGTTGAAGGGACCAGACCACAAAGGCCATCGGTCCCTTGCCAGGAAGAAAAGGAGCGTAGAATTAATCATTTAAGGAAGAGAACCACAATTCTAACTTTTTTATATCATAAGATGGCATTGTCTTGTATATGTGTATAATCAGTTTAAATAAAACTTTCTTAAACTTTGGATGTGACTTGATTATTTTTTATTATTGTAAAAGTAAAGATAGTTCAAGATATCTTTAGCGCTCCCTCCTTGAGGTTTTTCTGTATCCTTCACTGCCAGGGTCACCAGATCTGACTGTGTGTGATTATTTCTTGTGGGGGTTTATAAAAGATTCTGTTTGTGTGCCTCCGTTACCATCGCATAACAGCAGCTGTGGAAACTGTAACTCAAGGCAAGCTCGCTGCAATGTGGGAACAATTTGAATACCGTATTGATATATGCCGTGCATCTCAAGGGGGGCATACTGAACACGTATGACAAGGTATGGAAAAAAAAGCTTTTTGAGTTTCCCATTCATCATATGTATATGTACATGTTTACTAGTTTCAGATATATAGACGTGCCAAATTGGATGATTCTTTTTGACACACCCTCTATTACGACATGTTTTAAAACTTATCTGAAGATAGTCATTGCTGACCGAAACTGGTAGTGTAGGAACCTAAAAATTTTGTAATCGTAGACGGAAGTTTGTTGTTGTGGTCTTCAGTCCTGAGACTGGTTTGATGCAGCTCTCCATGCTACTCTATCCTCTGCAAGCTTCTTCATCTCCCAGTACCTACTGCAACCTACATCCTTCTGAATCTGCTTAGTGTATTCATCTCTTGGTCTCCCTCTACGATTTTTACCCTCCACGCTGCCCTCCAATACTAAATTCGTGATCCCGTGATGCCTCAGAACATGTCCTACCAACTGGTCTCTTCTTCTGGTCTAGTTGTGCCACAAAATTCTCTTCTCCTCAATCCTATTCAATACTTCCTCATTAGTTATGTGATCTACCCATCTAATCTTCAGCATTCTTCTGTAGCACCACATTTCGAAAGCTTCTATTCTCTTCTTGTCCAAACTAGTTATCGACCATGTTTCACTTCCATACATGGCTACACTCCATACAAATACTTTCAGAAATGACTTCCTGACACTTAAATCTATACTCGATGTTAACAAATTTCTCTTCTTCAGAAACGCTTTCCTTGCCATTGCCAGTCTACATTTGATATCCTCTCTACTTTGACCATCATCAGTTATTTTGCTCCCCAAATAGCAAAACTCCTTTACTGCTTTAAGTGTCTCATTTCCTAATCTCATTCCCTCAGTCTCACACGACTTAATTCGACTACATTTCATTATCCTCGTTTTGCTTTTGTTGATGTTCATCTTATATCCTCCTTTCAAGACACTATCCATTCCGTTCAACTGCTCTTCCAAGTCCTTTGCTGTCTCTGACAGAATAACAATGTCATCGGCGAACCTCAAAGTTTTTATTTCTTCTCCATGGATTTTAATACCTACTCCAAATTTTTCTTTTGTTTCCTTCACTGCTTGCTCAATATACAGATTGAATAACATCGGGGAGAGACTCCCTTCCCAACCACTGCTTCCCTCTCATGTCAGTCGACTCTTATAACTGCCATCTGGTTTCTGTACAAATTGTAAATAGCCTTTCTCTCCCTGTATTTTACCCATGCCACCTTCAGAATTTGAAAGAGAGTACTCCACTCAACATTGTCAAAAACTTTCTCTAAGTCTACAAATGCTAGAAACATAGGTTTGCCCTTCCTTAATCTAGCTTCTAAGATAAGTCGTAGGGTCAGTATTGCCTCACGTGTTCCAACATTTCTCCGGAATCCAAACTGATCTTCCCCGAGGTCGGCTTCTACCAGTTTTTCCATTCGCTGTAAAGAATTCGCGTTAGTATTTTGCAGCTGTGACTTATTAAACCGATAGTTCGGTAATTTTCACATCTGTCAACACCTGCTTTCTTTGGGATTGGAATTATTATATTCTTCTTGAAGTCTGAGGGTATTTCGCCTGTATGATACATCTTGCTCACCAGATGGTAGAGTTTTGTCAGGACTGGCTCTCCCAAGGCCGTCAGTAGTTCTAATGGAATGTTGTCTAATCCCTGGGCCTTGTTTCGACTCACGTCTTTCAGTGCTCTGTCAAACTCTTCACCCAGTATCGTATCTCCCATTTCATCTTCATCTACATCCTCTTCCGTTACCATAATATTGTCCTCAAGTACATCGCCCTTGTATAAACCCTCTATATACTCCTTCCACCTTTCTGCTTTCACTTCCTTGCTTAGAACTGGGTGTCCATCTGAGCTCTTGATGTTCATACAAGTGGTTCTCTTTTCTCCAAAGGTCTGTTTAATTTTCCTGTAGGCAGTATCTATCTTACTCCTAGTGAGATAAGCCTCTACATCCTTACATTTGTCCTCTAGCCATCCCTGATAACCATTTTGCACTTTCTGTCGATCTTATTTTTGAGACGTTTGTATTCCTTTTTGCCTGCTTCATTTACTGCATTTTTATATTTTATCCTTTCATCAATTAAATTCAATATTTCTTCTGTTACCCAAGGATTTCTATTAGCCCTCGTCTTTTTACCTACTTGATCCTCTGCTGCCTTCACTACTTCATCCCTCAAAGCTACCCATTCTTCTTCTACTGTATTTCTTTCCCCCATTCTTGTCAATTGTTCCCTTATGCTCTCCCTGAAACTCTCTACAACCTCTGGTTCTTTCAGTTTATCCAGGTCCCATCTCCTTAAATTCCCACCTTTTTGCAGTTTCTTCAGTTTTAATCTACAGTTCATAACCAATAGATTGTGGTCAGAGTCCACATCTGCCCCTGGAAATGTATGGTCCCTAAACCTCTGTCTTACAATTATATAATCTATCTGAAACCTGTCAGTATCTCCAGGCTTCTTCCATGTATATAGCCTTCTTTTATGATTCTTGAACCAAGTGTTAGCTATGATTAAGTTATGCTCTGTGCAAAATTCTACCAGGCGGCTTCCTCTTTCATTTCTTAGCCCCAATCCATATTCACCTACTACGTTTCCTTCTCTCCCTTTTCCTACACTCGAATTCCAGTCACCCATGACTATTAAATTTTCGTCACCCTTCGCTATCTGAATAATTTCTTTTATTTCGTCATACATTTCTTCAATTTCTTCGTTATCTGCAGAGCTAGTTGACATATAAACTTGTACTACTGTAGTAGGTGTGGGCTTCGTATCTATCTTGGCCACAATAATGCGTTCACTATGCTGTTTGTAGTAGCTTACCCGCATTACTATTTTCCTATTCATTATTAAACCTACTCCTGCATTACACCTATTTGATTTTGTGTTTATAACCCTGTAGTTACCTGACCAGAAGTCTTGTTCCTCCTGCCACCGAACTTCACTAATTCTCACAATATCTAACTTTAACCTATCCATTTCCCTTTTTAAATTTTCTAACCTACCTGCCCGATTAAGGGATCTGACATTCCACGCTCCGATCCGTAGAACGCCAGTTTTCTTTCTCCTGATAACGACATCCTCTTGAGTAGTCCCCGCCCGGAGATCCGAATGGGGGACTATTTTACCTCCGGAATATTTTACCCAAGAGGACGCCATCATCATTTAATCATACAGTAAAGCTGCATGCCCTCGGGAAAAACTACGTCCGTAGTTCCCCCTTGCTTTCAGCCGTTCGCAGTACCAGAACAGCAAGGCCGTTTTGGTTATTGTTACAAGGTCAGATCAGTCAATCATCCAGACTGTTGCCCTTGCAACTACTGAAAAGGCTGCTGCCCCTCTTCAGGAACCACACGTTTGTTTGGCCTCTCAACAGATACCCCTCCGTTGTGGTTGCACCTACGGTACGGCTATCTGTATCGCTGAGGCACGCAAGCCTCCCCACCAACGGCAAGGTCCATGGTTCATGGGAAGTAAAGAAATTTATTCTAACATTGAGCCAAATTTCAAATTTATGCGTCGGAATGGAAGACAATTACGGGTTTTGGAAAAGTGATCCTTTAATTGTGTTGCGCAGTGTAATTTTATGGCAACATTTTGGTGGTATCTATAAAAATAAATTACAGGCGTTGATTCCCAGTGCAATTCGGACTGTCATGTGTTAGCTTTTACCGCAAAAGTGGGTGCTCCCGTTATTTTGCTCAGCCCTTTGCCTTCAGTGGCTGCGTTATTGTTGCAGCGCGCGGCCAGCTGTTCGGCGCGACCTTGCACCGCCCCCGCCGCCGCCCCCTCCCCCGCCCCCTGCGCCGACGCGCTTGCGCGTCGCCGGGGCCGCCGCGACGCTTTGGCCGCCGCCGACGGCAGCGCGAGTTGCGAAAGGAACGCCGCTGCCGCAGCCCACCGCCGCCGCCGCCGCCGCCGCCGCCGCCGCCGCCTCATCGCAGACCGCCCCCAAGGTAAACACGCCGCCACAAGTTGCGCTCGCTGCTTGCCTCGCACCAGCCCAGGCTATCCACAACCAGTGCAGATGTCTTCCCTTTCGTGCAGCTTCCCTTTCCTGATAAACTGTTTTTTGTTATACGACATTAATTCACTGACTGCGAAATCCTTGGCATCAACTGTATAAATATGCCACCCATTAGTGACACAAAAAAATTTGTGTCGGACAGCTACTCGAACCCAGTCCGTCACAAATGTTCACATGTCACTATTGGGTAGCAGATTTATTCCTAATAGACTCGATGTCAAGGATTTCGCATCAGTGAATTAATTTCGAATTATTTGTCACGGCTGTGGATCGTCAACAGTGTCGTTCTTCCAGACATGCATCTAATTTGTTAGTCATGAAATGTTCGGCTGGCTTCATATAGTCTCTCATTTCTTTCTTTCGTGTGACCTTTTCATTTCCATACATATGCTACACAGTGGCAGAACTAGAGTAAGTCAGCCTGGAAGCATTCCCTGGGCGGTGTTTCTGTGGGTGTGTAGTCCTGTGACTGGCAAAAACAATGAGGAAGTACCGAAGAAAAACCCAAAAGAAAGTAGCTTTCATAACACATTGTACTCATCTTTAGCCGTACCAGTGAACACTGAAATTAGAAAGCATGGAAGTAATGTAGTAAATCCTTAACGCGATCAGATGCGAATTTTTGTAAGCAAACAAATCGAAGTTGAATAGGTAATTAATGAAGTTTATTTCCAGTTCCTCCACTTCGTCAAAAGAAGCGTCTTTTGTTGAGTAGTTTTGCATACATCCTACATGATTTCCTAAATTGTCCTGAATTTTTAGATTTCGTATTTTTAATTTCAGTGTTAGCCTAAATTACTGGAATATAATACATTTTTGTGAATATCTTCTGCCAATATTTCATAGATCACTGGTTACCCTGGGTGTAATCATATGATGATATGATTTCAGAATATTGAAAAAAAAGGCTGCATCCATATTCATATTAATAATATCATAAGATTATCTACACTAGCCGGTCGAGGTGGCCTAGCGGATCTAGGCGCTACAGTCTGGAGCCGCACGACCGCTACGGTTAGTTAGGTTTAAGTAGTTCCAAGTTCTAGGGGACTAATGACCTCAGAAGTTAAATCCCATAGTGCTCAGAACTATTTGAATCATATCTACACTATTGAAATACGTATATCGTTTAGGTGTCAAAGTATTCTAACCTAAAACTACTACATGGATAATTATCAATTGTTTGAGGTACAAACAATTTTGTGTACTTCCTGTCAAAATTAAGTGCCTGGTGTAGGACACGTTTATTAAGCTCACAGAATCAGTTGTACAAAAAATGGCAATTTGAGATTTTTGTCTTCGCCCTGTGGATAAATTTCTCTGTAGTCCTGCGATTCAGGATCCACTTTATTGCCGTATTGTTAGTCCCAAGCACGTTGGCGTTTTAGAAAAGATGGTGAACGGAAAGCCTCACGGAGTCAAATCTGCAGAATCGATTTCTTAGGCGAGATTGCTGGCTGCCATTTCGTACCTCTTGTTGGTATTCATGCAAAAATAAGGTGTAGTGACATTTTTAATAATGCGTTACAGATGAATGTAGATATTGCTAAATCTGTGGACGGGAAAATAAGAAATGTCGAATGAATAGATCATTTATTTCTTCCTGAACCTGTCACCAACATTTTAAAATTTTTTCGTTGCACAGTACCTGAGACGTGCCCATCATCTCTATTTCACGTTTTTCCACTGTCCACATTCTATTATTTCAAGCAAGACCAGTCGCGAAAAAAACGTAACACTAATAACAGTTAAACGGCACATTCATGCAAGCAATTTCAGTTTTTTTTTTAGTCTTACGCATGCAGAAACACCTTCAGAAAATACAACTTTGACCATAGATATAATTTTCCGAAGCAAACAGAGATCGGCAACATGGCGAATACTGCGCTGTTTTTGAGCAGCATACAAATGAAAAAGTGTTTGTGCCACGATTATACATGCGAAAATCGGAATAGCAACAAGCAGAGTAATCTATCGTAAATATACAACTCGCGAAATATAGTAGCTCGAAATTGTTATTTTGCACAGACTAGCTGGCAGCATCTAAATTGCGGTAGATGTTTTAACGATATACTAACTGAAAATTGAAATTTGTATTAAACCAACTGAAAGAATGTGAAGGCCAAAACGCGTATCGGCATAAATTAAAATGCATACAAAACTGGCTGACTGCTGCATTGCTTACAATATACCGACGAAAAAAAATCGCAACAGCAACAATGAGCTGTGCGACATAAACGGAAGTTGGTAGGCGTGTTTCCACATCTGCAACATGACGTCTGTTCAAATTTCGCGCCAGTCGCGTAAGAGCGGCGCTTGTAGTGCACTATGTGGCTGCAAATCAGGTTTGCTTTAAACGCATGCTGTAACGGTCGCAAGTGTTAGTCACCGTTGAGATCAGACGTGGTGAGTTGACGTTAGTCAAGAATGCCTTCAAGGCTACAAAGACGCCATTACCGACACCTCACTCAGTCCGAAAGAGATCGTGTAACAGGGGTACGATAAGCTGGATGTTCCTTCTGCAGAAAGACTTGGCAGGAATGTAGCCACTGTAGACGATTGCTGGGAGCGGTGGTCACGAGAAGTCCAAGATGTTACTCCAGGCGGGTGTAAAATGAATGTGCGCAACGGAAAATAATAAACGCTAAAATGATGATTTGGCCCTGTCTGACTACCCCCTGAAGCAGATTTTAGGATATCTTAATTCTTTAAATTACAATCTAAACATAAATGAATGATGGAGGCAACTAATCCTACTAAGTTATAAACGTTGTTCCTGTTATATATTTATTGTAGATTACAAAAAACCCTTTATATTACAAAGTTTACATTTCCTAAGTAAAATTACTAATCAATTGCCCAACTCTGCCTCTTATTATGACTGCGCGGTCTAATATCAATAACGAGAAATGACTGACATCATCTACGTACCAAACACTACAAGACACTACTTTCAAAGATGATCTACGGCGGTGTGGAACCTCAGTGGAAATAAACTAACGTGGTCACAGCTATTTATCTTCTATAGCCCTAATAAGCCGAAGCACTTTGCGATATCACCGTATGTACGGCGTCCGGTGCGTCGAAGTGATGGTTCTCGTACTCGTCTGCGACGATGGAAGAACTCCAGCCACAAATAAACTCTTTCAAACAATAGGACGGCAGAAATCAGTCCCATGATTAATATACTCTAATACTGTCTTCTTCTCTCTGTGTTCTACAGACAGGAAACGTCTCAACGTAAATATAGGCAGAGGAAGTACTCTCAATTACTGAACGCTGCGTACTCAATGAAGACTTCCAACCTGGAGGTGAAGTCCAGGCACGTATAGGTTCGCAACAGGACAGTGCCTAACTGTTCTAACTATAAACTCTGCCGGCCGGGGTGGCCGAGCGGTTTTAGGCGCTACAGTCTGGAACCGTGCGACCGCTACGGTGGCAGGTTCGAATCCTGCCTCGGGCATGGGTGTGTGTGATGTCCTTAGGTTAGTTAGGTTTAATTAGTTCTAAGTTCTAGGCGACTGATGGCCTCAGAAGTTAAGTCGTATAGTGCTCAGAGCCATTTGAACCATTTTTGAAGTGGTTTCGGAAGGAGCCGTTATCCATTTGGATATCGAGCGACCGTCACACACGGGCGCTCAGAACGGAAGACCTCGTCTCTCCACCTCTGGCTTCCCAGCAAGGCTCATCTGCCCACCTTCGTAATTCCGAAAGCGAATCATATTCCCGAAACCACGGGCTCATCTCACTCTCTACAGATTCTTCCGAACGGCGACCAACCACTTTTGAGTCTTTTGTTGTCCAGCGCGGAAAGTTTGCGAGGAAAAACCTATACTCGTACAATGGTGCGCTCCTGAGTAAGACTCCTTCGAAATAACCCAGCCTGCGTGGTCTCCGAGGAGCCGCTTCTTCGTTCCTCTCACCTGCGTCCAAGATTTTCAGCGTTCGGTAGTATTATCCGGTTATCCTTCCGGCCCCTACTACAATAGTGGCCGGCCCTCACCCTATTGTGCTCCAGAGCTCAGTTGCCACGGCGTCCGTCTAGCTACATTCTGTGTTTAAGCAGGACCAACACCTATGCGGGCCTTCCACCCAGAGCTTGAGTTCTGCCTGCCGTTTGATCTTCACTGGCGTTCCAACCTCTACTAGTATAGGCAGTCATTCATTACGCCGTTTTTATAATAAAGACACTCCGTCACCTTTCATGCAAGCAATAAGCGTTAACAGTTATTTACAAGGCGTACGTGACAATGTCAGTCTCCTTTAAATATTCATATATACGATGTACAACCTATCAAATGATATCTAATTGTGGTTGTAGTTCACGGCAAAGTATGTGGATAAGTGCTTGTAAGGTGCGAAATTATAGCCACTTTACAGAAGGTACTGTCGCAAGAAAACTGGGCTCCGGACGGCCAGGTGGCAGTACTGAGAGGTATGAAGGCTTTCACGACCGGATGACATATCTTCTGGTAAACCTTCCGGGATGTAAGGTCGTGATCCATGAAACTCTTCAGCTCCTAACGTTTCGTCCAGAGCTGCGCTGGACATCTTCAGAGGGGTGTTTCTCCTCCGGTGAGTCTTGCCGACTCACCGGAGGAGAAACACCCCTCTGAAGATGTCCAGCGCAGCTCTGGACGAAACGTTAGGAGCTGAAGAGTTTCATGGACCACGACCTTACATCCCGGAAGGTTTACCAGAAGTACTGAGAGGACCATCATGTTCGACGTGAGGCCCTGGCCTATCGTACTGCGTCTGCAGCAGCAATTTGAGCAGCAGTTGGCACCACAGTGACGTAACTAACTGGTGTGTTGCTTCCAGGACAGCTCCGAACCACATGCCCCGCAGCGTGCATTCCATTGACTCCTAACTACAGCCATTTTGGGCTTCAGTGGTGTCAAGTGAGAGTTCATTGGAGGGCAGGGTGAAGGTCTGTTATGTTTTCTGACGAGAACTGGTTCTGCCTCGGTGTCAGTGAAGCCCGTGTGTTGGTTAGAAGGAGGCCAACTGAGGGCCTGCAACCAACTTGAGCTGATCACAAGATCTGTCTCCAATCGAGCGCACATGGGACATTATTGGACAACAAATCCAGCGTCATTCACAACCAGCTTTTACGGTCCCTCTATTGACCGATCAAGTGCAGCAGGTATAGAACTCTATCCCTCAAACTGACATCCGGCACCTGTACAACGCATTGCACGCACGTTTGCATACTTGCATTCAACTTTCTGTCGGTTGCACCGGTTTTTAATATACCAGCATTCACACTTGGCAATAGTTTATCCCGCGCTTGCGTTAACCTGTAGTCTTACAATGTTAATCCCTTAAATATGTTACCAAGACAAATGTGGTCCCGAAATTTCATTACTCTACATTAATTATTCTTTGGTGATATGATGTTTTTCCGTCAGTGTAATATAAGCCACAGCCACGGAGGTCAACATCCGATAAAATGGATAAATTATTGTTTCAATTCTGCTGTAAATCAGTGCTGCTACCTAAATGTACTCTTTGAGAAACTCCTTCCTCAATCGTTGTCTAATACTTAACAACAGACATTTTTTGTTACTGAAAGAAGCTTGCTTCCCTAATGCTACCCTACTCCTTCTTGTAGCACCAAGCAAGCAGGCGCAGTGGCCAGACAGTAGTCTCGCATTTCGGTTCAAATCTCTTTCCGAGCATCCAGGTCTATGGTTTACATGGTGTTTCTAAATCACTGACGGCATATGATGATCGACTTCGTTCTCTAATAATGCCGTCATTGATGAGACTTTTAGACCTATTCCTTTCCTTCCTTAACGCGTCGTGCGGCAAACTCTTTTGGTGACTGACCGCTGCTTTTTTTTTGTAAGACGCCACTGGACGTTCTTACTTCTCTCTCAGTGATTGTTCGGGACGATTAGCTTTTTTTCTAATATTTTCATTACCATAATTTCTCGTTTTTAATTAAACAAGGAAATAGATATACATAATTTTCGCGAAATTATTTCTTAAACTTAAAAGTACTCAATATTTGTCTAACTCGGTGCATAATCATCAAACATATTTCAAGTGTTAGGTAAAATAGCTCATACCGTATTTCATCAAAATTTTAAGTGCGGCGACTGCGTCGCGGTGTTCTCTGGCTATCACTTTCTTGTAACATGATCCATAATTGGCAGAATTCTTTGTCTTCTTCTAATCCAATTTTCCCTTTTATAATTAGCTGGTCATTAGTATTGCCGAGCAACATGGTCATACCAGTTAACATTTCCTCTTCATTCTACACTCCTGGAAATGGAAAAAAGAACACATTGACACCGGTGTGTCAGACCCACCATACTTGCTCCGGACACTGCGAGAGGGCTGTACAAGCAATGATCACACGCACGGCACAGCGGACACACCAGGAACCGCGGTGTTGGCCGTCGAATGGCGCTAGCTGCGCAGCATTTGTGCACCGCCGCCGTCAGTGTCAGCCAGTTTGCCGTGGCATACGGAGCTCCATCGCAGTCTTTAACACTGGTAGCATGCCGCGACAGCGTGGACGTGAACCGTATGTGCAGTTGACGGACTTTGAGCGAGGGCGTATAGTGGGCATGCGGGAGGCCGGGTGGACGTACCGCCGAATTGCTCAACACGTGGGGCGTGAGGTCTCCACAGTACATCGATGTTGTCGCCAGTGGTCGGAAGAAGGTGCACGTGCCCGTCGACCTGGGACCGGACCGCAGCGACGCACGGATGCACGCCAAGACCGTAGGATCCTACGCAGTGCCGTAGGGGACCGCACCGCCACTTCCCGGCAAATTAGGGACACTGTTGCTCCTGGGGTATCGGCGAGGACCATTCGCAACCGTCTCCATGAAGCTGGGCTACGGTCCCACACACCGTTAGGCCGTCTTCCGCTCACGCCCCAACATCATGCAGCCTGCCTCCAGTGGTGTCGCGACAGGCGTGAATGGAGGGACGAATGGAGACGTGTCGTCTTCAGCGATGAGAGTCGCTTCTGCCTTGGTGCCAATGATGGTCGTATGCGTGTTTGGCGCCGTGCAGGTGAGCGCCACAATCAGCACTGCATACGACTGAGGCACACAGGGCCAACACCCGGCATCATGGTGTGGGGAGCGATCTCCTACACTGGCCGTACACCACTGGTGATCGTCGAGGGGACACTGAATAGTGCACGGTACATCCAAACCGTCATCGAACCCATCGTTCTACCATTCCTAGACTGGCAAGGGAAGTTGCTGTTCCAACAGGACAATGCACGTCCGCATGTATCCCGTGCCACCCAACGTGCTCTAGAAGGTGTACGTCAACTACCCTGGCCAGCAAGATCTCCGGATCTGTCCCCCATTGAGCATGTTTGGGACTGGATGAAGCGTCGTCTCACGCGGTCTGCACGTCCAGCACGAAGGCTGGTCCAACTGAGGCGCCAGGTGGAAATGGCATGGCAAGCCGTTCCACAGGACTACATCCAGCATCTCTACGATCGTCTCCATGGGAGAATAGCAGCCTGCATTGCTGCGAAAGGTGGATATATACTGTACTAGTGCCGACATTGTGCATGCTCTGTTGCCTGTGTCTATGTGCCTGTGGTTCTGTCAGTGTGATCATGTGATGTATCTGACCCCAGGAATGTGTCAATAAAGTTTCCCCTTCCTGGGACAATGAATTCACGGTGTTCTTATTTCAATTTCCAGGAGTGTATCTTCAGCAACAATGAAAATTTCGTCTACAAAGCTTTGGATGTTTGTCCGTATTCCACATGCGAATTTATTCCGCGGCAGGCTTCTGTTACGTCTCTTTCATCGCGTCTACAGATTTAACTCAAATACTCTTAGTATTAAACGAAAACAAGATCGTACACACTTTCCAACGCAATCTAGTCCATTGTCACTGTCTCCTCATGTTTTTCGAGTAATGACACCCTCTCTTGCCTCTGTATTTCACCCGTATACCTCTGAGAACACCCTAGTCTACTTATGTCGAAGACTTTACTTCTACCACTGCATTCCACAAATCACCGTAGTGGTACCGAACTTTACTTATTATAATAGCAGCGGCCAGTGGCGTAGTGAAGTATAAAAATTTGGATTTGAGTTTACCTTATATCTTAAATATGTCTCTTAGCCTATCTACGCCGATTTGTGGCAGATAAACATTGTGTCTTACATTAAAAAGATCAATGTAATTTGGTAGTCAATATTTAAAAACTATGAACTGGATTGTTGTAAGTACAAAGAGCCGTTACAAAAACAAAATAAGATTATAGGTTGATGTCTCGTCAATGTTTATTAGAAATGGAGCACTGGCTCATTTGGGAAATGACGCGGAAGAAAATGGGCGGATGCATTTAAAAAAAAAAAAAAACCTTCACGCATTTACATGAAATGCGTTGACGAAACCTGGCAAAACGTAATCTGAGTGCACGCACCAGGATTTGGAGCACCCTCCTTAGATTAGATTAGATTAGTACTTGTTCCATAGATCATGAATACGACACTTCGTAATGATGTGAAACGTGTCAGGTTCATAAAATGTGTCTATACAAGATATTACATTACACAAAATATTACATGACACTTAATATTTTTTTGGGTGGAGGGGCGGGGGGGGGAGGGGGTGGGTGGGGAAATTACCCACTTACTATATCCAAAAATACTTCTAATGAGTAGAAGGAGTTGCCTTTCAGCAATTGTTTTAATTTCCTTTTAAATGATTTATGGCTATCTGTCAGACTTTTGATGCTATTAGGTAAGTGACCAAAGACTTTTGTGGCAGCATAATTTACCCCCTTCTGAGCCAAAGTTAGATTTAACCTTGAGTAGTGAAGATCATCCTTTCTCCTAGTGCTGAGCCATGTACACTACTATTACTTTTGAATTCGTTCGGATTGTTAATAACAAATTTCATGTTGTTGTTGTGGTCTTCAGTCCTGAGACTGGTTTGATGCAGCTCTCCATGCTACTCTATCCTCTGCAAGCTTCTTCATCTCCCAGTACCTACTGGAACCTACATCTTCTGAATCTGTTTAGTGTATTCATCTCTTGGTCTCCCTCTACGATTTTTACCCTCCATGCTGCCCTCCAATACTAAATTGGTGATCCCTTGATGCCTCAGAACATGTCCTACCAATCGATCCCTTCTTCTAGTCAAGTTGTGCCACAAACATCTCTTCTCTCCAATCCCATTCAATACCTCCTCATTGGTTATATGGTCTACCCATCTAATCTTCAGCATTCTTCTGTAGCACCACATTTCGAAAGCTTCTATTCTCTTCTTGTCCAAACTAGTTATCGTCCATATTTCACTTCCATACATGGCTACGCTCCATACAAACACTTTCAGAAACGAATTCCTGACACTTAAATCTATACTCGACGTTAACAAATTTCTCTTCTTCAGAAACGCTTTCTTTGCCATTGCCAGTCTACATTTGATATCCTCTCCACTTCGACCATCATCAGTTATTTTGCTCCCCAAATAGCAAAACTCCTTTACTACTTTAAGTGTCTCATTTCCTAATCTAATTCCCTCAGCATCACCCGACTTAATTCGACTACATTTCATTATCCTCGTTTTGCTTTTGTTGATGTTCATCTTATACCCTGCTTTCAAGACACTGTCCATTCCGTTCAACTGCTCTTCCAAGTCCTTTGCTGTCTCTGACAGAATTACAATGTCATCGGCGAACCTCAAACTTTTTATTTCTTCTCCATGGATTTTAATTCCTACTCCGAACCTTTCTTTCGTTTCCTTTACTGATTGCTCAATATAAAGATTGAATAACATCGGGGAGAGGCTACAACCCTGTCTCACTCCCTTCCCAACCTCTGCTTCCCTTTCATGCTCCTCGACTCTTATAACTGCCATCTGGCTCCTGTACAAATTGTAAATAGCCTTTCACTCCCTGTATTTTACCCCTGCCACCTTCAGAATTTGAAAGAGAGTATTCCACTCAACATTGTCAAATGCTTTCTCTAAGTCTACAAATGCTAGAAACGTAGGTTTGCCTTTCCTTAATCTAGCTTCTAAGATAAATCGTAGGGTCAGTATTGCCTCACGTGTTCCAACATTTCTCCGGAATCCAAACTGATCTTCCCCGAGGTCGGCTTCTACCAGTTTTTCCATTCGTCTGTAAGGAATTCGCGTTAGTATTTTGCAGATGTGACTTATTAAACCGATAGTTCGGTAATTTTCACATCTGTCAACACCTGCTTTCTTTGAGATCGGAATTATTAATTTCTTCTTGAAGTCTGCGGGTATTTCACCTGTTTCATACATCTTGCTCACCAGATGATAGAATTTTGTTAGGATTGGCTCTCCCAAGGCCGTCAGTAGTTCTAATGGAATGTTGTCTACTCCCGGGGCCTTGTTTTGACTCAGGTCTTTCAGTGCTCTGTCAAACTCTTCACGCAGTATCGTATCTCCCATTTCATCTTCATCTACATCCTCTTCCATTTCCATAATATTGTCCTCAATTACATCGCCCTTGTATAGACCCTCTATATACTCCATCCACCTTTTTGCTTTCCCTTCCTTGCTTAGAACTGGGCTTCCATCTGAGCTCTTGATATTCATACAAGTGGTTCTCTTTTCTCCAAAGGTCTGTTTAATTTTCCTGTAGGCAGTGTCTATCTTACCCCTGGTGAGATAAGCCTCTACATCCTTACATTTGTCCTCTTGCCATCCATGCTTAGCTGGCCGGTGTGGCCGAGCGGTTCTAGGCGCTTCAGTCTGGAACCGCGCGACCGCTACGGTCGCAGGTTCGAATCCTGCCTCGGGCATGGATGTGTGTGGTGTCCTTGGGTTAGTTAGGTTTGAGTAGTTCTAAGTTCTAGGGGACTGATGATCTCAGATGTTAAGTCCCATAATGCTCAGAGCCATTTGAACCATTTGAACCATCCCTGCTTAGCCATTTTGCACTTCCTGTCGATCTAATTTTTGAGACGTTTGTATTCCTTTTTGCCTGCTTCATTTACTGCAGTTTTATATTTTCTCCTTCCATCAATTAAATTCAATATTTCTTCTGTTACGCAAGGACTTCTACTAGCCCTCGTCTTTTTACCTACTTGATTGTCTGCTGCCTTCACTACTTCATCCCTCAGAGCTACCCATTCTTCTTGTACTGTATTTCTTTTCCCCATTCCTGTCAATTGTTCCCTTATGCTCTCCCTGGAACTCTGTACAACCTCTGGTTCTTTCAGTTTATCCAGGTCCCATCTCCTTAAATTCCCAGCTTTTTGCAGTTTCTTCAGTTTTAATCTACAGTTCATAACCAATAGGTTGTGGTCAGAATCTACAGCTGCCTGTGGAAATGTCTTACAATTTAAAACCTGGTTCCTAAATCTCTGTCTTACCATTATATAATGTATCTGAAACCTGTCAGTATCTCCAGGCTTCTTCCATGTATACAACCTTCATAAGTGAATATAAATATTGTGAGGCTACAGTGAAGATCCCTAGCTCTTTTAATAAGTGTCTGCAGGATGATCTTGGATGAGCTCCAGTAATTCTTCTGATTACAAGCTTTGGGCAATGAACACTCTTTTACTCAATGATGAGTTATCCCAGAATATGATGCCATACGGAACCAGAGAATGAAAATAGGTGTGGTAAGCTAATTTACTGAGATGTATATCGCCAAACTTTGCAATGACCCTAATAGCATCAGTAGCTGAACTCAAACGTTCCAGCAGATCTTCAGTGTGTTTTTTTTTTTTTTTTTTTTTTTCATTTCAACCCCTCATCGGTGCATACACCTAGAAATTTTGAATATTCTACCTTAGCTACCGATTTATGACCGAAGTCTATATTTATTAATGGTGTCGTTCCATTTACTGTGTGGAACTGTATATACTGTGTTTTGTCAAAGTTCAATGAGAGCCCATGTGCACAGAATCACTTAACGATTTTCTGAAAAACATCGTCTGTTGGGTTGTGATAGCTGTACTTGTATCTTCCTTTCGAAGAAAAGGCTTGTTCCGATGTTTAAATATTATGAATGTCTTACAACCTGCGATTACTACATTTCCGAGGTTTATTTTCCTTGTATTTTATGATTTGTTATCCGTTTCGCATGGCAGTAGGCTGGAATTCGTAGAATGACGAGACAGTCTATCCACGATATTGAACCTCATTATGACTCACTACTTAGAGACTGTAACATTATGTGATTGCCTTATCATTTTAAATCATTCACTAATCGAGCAGTCGCTCGGTAACAGCTACAGTTAGTAAATAATGTAGCGAGAATGTAAAAGGTGAACGATCTGTGACGTAACTTGTTTATTGTCGAAGCGCCGTCAGAGATGCAGTGAGTTATTGACTTTGAAAACCGCGGCGCGAAAAACGGACAGAAGAAGAACACTTTCGATGTACGAGATATTCTCGATGAACAGTTACTCATTTTTCTGTTGTCTCTTGTAACTTGTGTCGGACGCGCATGTCTTGCCGCCGTATTATTATTGTTAAAAATAATATTATTTTAGTGTAAAGTAAAAGTGCAATACTAAAAGTGCAATACTGCATAGCAGTAGATTTATTGTGCGACGCGTATGTGAAAACGTCAAAGGGATTATTTTCATTACGAGAAGAGAAGTGCCAGTCAAAAGGGCATCCATGTTAAATCCTTCATTGCAGTGGAAGTTCATCTATTAATTGCCATAAATTCAGAATTAAATGGAACTGGTGTATGGACTATTTATTTATTATAGAATATATGTCTCACTCCTTTATGAAGTTATTTAATTTTCTTTATGTTTCTGCCAAACCGAGAGTTCACAATCACGAATTCTTTCGTCGAGATCAGGCGGAAGTTGCATGCGGCGAAATATTTTCTCCGCGACATATTCTATTGGTAAATGCAAGATAAACTACGGTACCTTAGGAAATTCATGTTGAGCTATCCAAAAATAATTATATTTTGAATAGGCATTTACTCTCCTCTGCAATGCAACTTCCGACTGATCAGACGATCCAACAAGAAACAGCCGCACACGGTCGGCGTTCGCAAATATATTTCCACCGCTGATTATAGCTATATGTTACAGCACGAAAGTAAACATATTGATATAATTAGCGACTACGAACGGGGAGATTTATAACTGCATGTTTATGTATATACATTACGTAAACATATCGTTATAAGATGTTAGCATTTTGTGGCATTGTATGATTATATTTCACGTTTAAAAACAACATTTTATGCAGACGGAAGGATTGGTTTAGCACTATTAGCTGCACAGAATGGTTTGTTCGGCCGGTGGTAGGAATTAAACAGGGAGAAGCCGAGTTTTCTGCATCTAGCTGTCACGTATGCAGACGCCGCGATGCCGCTGGCGCGTTGGTGAACTATTGTGAATGGCATCCGTTTGGACGGCTTGCCAGTTGGACCGACGAAAAGTACCGTCAGCAGACGCGTCTCTCCGTTCCAAAGGCGCCTGTCGTAAGCGGACCCGCCAAACATCATGGCAGAAAGAGAATCTCACCCGTGATCGTCATCTGCTTTGCGACTTAAATAAGAGACCCACCTACAAAGCTGAATATTCCAGATTTCTGCCACATTCAGTTGGCAAACACTCTACAAAATTGTGTCGGCGACAAATGAATGCCTGAGTAAAACAATGGATCATGTTCAGTTTTTCAATTTTAGAGTTCCGTACCTCAATCGGTGAAAACGGAACCCTTAAGCCTTGTACAGGCGGAGACATTTCTTGACCAGCGTTAGCGAGTGGATTGCTTCGTGTGAACAGTTACCCTGCTTGCCATCTAGTGGCGTGCCATCACATTGCTAGTCAATGGCATGCAACCCAACGAAGCTATATTCCGCGCCAGATGGCTGCCATTGGTGCACGGATGTCTCTTCTTCCCGTCGGTAGTGCACTTTGTGATAATGGAGTGGTCTAAGGAAGTTATAGAAATTCTTACTGAGCCATACAGACACAAAACCAACCACATACCATAACAGACACGCCAGGAAATACTCACTCTACAAAATAGTTGATTCATTGAAGGAGGTTAGGTTGTCGTCTCGTGCTCGAATTATAGCGAAGTTTACGCACAAGGTTTTTGTCAGAACTTAACAAAATAACAGCTTAGGCAAAGAGTGTCGTGGGATCTGATGTCATGTATGAAACAACAGTGTGTTATTTTAAGAAACTTTTTTTTTGGCAAGGAAAGGAACTTGCAGCGCAGAATTCGCACAAGAAAGTACGGACTAACTAAAATCAATAACGTCACAGTATGTAAATTTTTACCCGTCAGTTTCCTCCGCAGTTACAACAGTAAGTGAAAAAAATTAACTGATAACTGGTTTGGCTGGGCGAAGTTCACAAGATACATTATACTAACAAATATGCAATGCACGGCAGGCATATGAAAAGCTGACTTGTCTTGAAACGTCCTCTTACAAAAATTAATGAATTACTGCGTTGATAAACCTCTACGTTATTTGATTTTCAAACAGCTGAGCAAAACTGAACGTACTCAGACGACATTCACTAAACTGACACACAATATTTTAGCGCAACTCAATCTGACTTTCAATAATCCCTACAAAAGAATGGCCCTAAATAACAATAACCTATACCTTTCATGAATCACTTACCTCACAAAAATCTTCGTTACTCAAACTACTGCAATACAGCGAGCGCCAATACTGCCAGCTGAATAAAATATTCTAACTATTGAAGCCACTATCTACTGATAGGCATAGTTAGCAAATGAAAGATTTTGATAGAGAACAAACAATGTATTTATCCTAATAGTGTTCAAAAGTCATAATATATATCAGTTCATGATCCAGTCTTACAAATTTACTGTCTCTGATGGACACACGTCTAGATCATCCGCTCTCAAAACTCCGCCATCTCTCTCCCCACATCCACCACTGCTGGCGGCTCACCTCCAACTACACAACGCTACGCGCTGTTCACATCCAACTGCCCAACACTACAATGGCGAATATTGCAACAATGCCGACCAGCCTCAGACAGCACACAGCACAGTCAGTGATTTTCATACAGAGCGCTACATGGCGTTACCAACATAAAAACCTAAACAGCCTACTTACAGTCTGAATCGTTTTGTTTACAGTTCGAAGATTGTAGATTTGAACCCTACTAATATCCTTATTTTTTTCTCATTTGTAACTTAAAATTAAAAACGTTGTGAAGCTGAGTACGTGCCCTTGATATAGCACAGTGTCTCGTAGTGGCCATAAATATCCGATCACAAAAAATATAAAGTACACACTGCAAGCTGTGTACAATTGTTATCATTATTTTTTAGGATGACTGTTTTTCCAATGAGATCTCAGAGTCTCCTACTGATGTTAGTGAAGATTTTTTAATTACAGACAGCTAAAAACAGGCACTTTGTGAAAGGTCCATAAAATACGCCATAGAGACAACAGAAAAGAGGAAGAGTGCACACAATGAAATAGAGAATGCTATTTCGAAAAGAGCTGACAATATACTGACCAGCATAAACTGCTCCAACTGATGTTGAAGTATTTGGTTCATATGTAACTGCTTCTCTACAGCAAATAGAAAGTAAAGCTATGGTGATGAAAGCTAACAGAGAGAAATTTAATACACTTCGTGCTGTGCAAGGGGAAGACATGGGCAATAATGAGAAACAAGACTTTTTATTTGTTTATTTTGAGCAACAAAACTGTTTATTTCTTTATTTGAGTAACAAAACTGTTTATTTCTTTAAGTAACAAGTCTGTTTACTTTTTTTTTAACCAAAATGTAACTGCTCAATATCTATAAAATACAAGTTGAATGCAGTGCTTTATCTTGAATGTGGATTGTAATTATAGCAAATTGAAATTACAAAGTATATTGCTAATACTAACTAAGTTAATGTATGAATATCATACAGTCTCTTGCATACTATATTAACTTAATAACAATTTACATTACTTACTTTCAACATTTGGCACTTTATCAGTACTGATTTTTTTTTACTGATTCCCACTGCTACTAAACGTCCAGTAGCGTTGAAATATTCCTGAAGAGTTTCACTCACTTTCCTAACCTCTTTAACTTTCTTGTGTTGACATAATGTTCCTGTGCCCCTCAGATTATTTTTCTGCCATTCTCCTAGAATGATAACAGTGATTTGTGTCCTCTTCCTTTTCCAGTTGTCCAACATAATTCTTCCCACATGTGTCCAGTAAAAAATTATGTAGCATACAAACAGACAATGTGATTTTCTCTACAGTTTCAACAGGTAGCTCCATTTTCTGAAGGAGAATTCTGAACCTATTGCTCAATATTCCAAAATTATTTTCAGAAGTTCTTCTTGCCCTACTCAAATAGTAATTATGTATTTTCTGTTCCTGTGTGAGATTTCTCTTACATGGCTTCATTGTATGCTCTGATAAGGGAAAAGCATCAGCTACAACTATAAAAGGCATTGTAGTTTGGGTTCCTGATAATATCTCTGGTGTAGGAATGTTCATTAAATTTTCAGCACCAGTAAGAATTTCACAGAGGGAACTGTTCTGGAACACCTCTCCACCACTAATCCTCCCATTGCAACCTACATCCACACATGTAAATTTATATTGCGCATCAACAAGCGCCAGTAACACAATGCTGTTACCTCCATTGTAATTGCGGTAGTATGATCCCATACGTTTTGGTGGCCCAAATTCCACATGCGTCCCGTCTAAAGTGCCAAGACAATTTGAAAAGCTGCACATGTCTTGGAACTGTTTTGATATATGTTTACATTCACTTTCTGATGATGGAATCTGAAATACCAAAAATGTGATGTGAATGTTTCAGTGTGATTTTCATACACATGAACTGAAGAAGATGTATGAACTTAAAGTCTGGAATTACTGTATCTCAGACACATTTTCCCCTAACAACTGAAAGTGATGGATTATGAAGTGCACTAATTTTGTCTGAAAATTCGTCAGGTAGATGAGAAACAAGTTTGGCCTATGGGTTGTAAGGTTCAATTCTTAACATAAACTTATACAATGTAGGGCTACTTTTTGAATATAATTGCCAAACTATAAAAATATGTGATAATGTCTGGACACAGGTATAGCTGAAGTTTGGATCAGAGACACATTCTTCCATCTAAGTATTTTTTGGAATGGTTAAGAATGACACTTTAAAGAATTTGTTGCTATTTCTAATGAATTTATCAGAATAAAGGGAATGCTAGGGGTTTGCCCACTAAGTAAATGTAACGAATAAAACTACATAAAAAAGTTGTGGCAGAGGCACCCAGAATAACCTCACACCCCAAAAAATGTTTCTTCCTGAGAGTAACACATCTGACCAATGTGGTTCCCTTATTGTAATTTACAGCCTATTTAAATGTATTTATTTGGTCATGTTCTCGTGAAATTTAATAAAAATCAACGAACCTTCATGTATGAATCCTTCAAGCACTGGTAAACTGCGTCTCAAGTTTCAGGAATGATTGAGGATATCGTTTTTACAGGTATTCTGAATGAAAACATAATGCTTCTGTATCTTTCTCCAGTAGCCATAAACCTCAGTGTTAGAACTAACCTAAAGAAAATTATGGAATTAGTTACAGCTTACAAGTATGCACTGTACATACAGCAGGCTATCAAAAGTATCCGGACCCCCCCCCCCTCCGCCCCCCCCCCCAAAACATACGTTTTTCATATTAGGCGGCAATGTGCTGCCACCTACTGTCAGGTACTCCATATCAGCGGCATCAGTAGTGATTAGACATCGCGAGAGAGCAGAATGGGGCGACCCGCGGAACTCACGGACTTAGAACGTGGTCAGGTGATTGGGTGTCACTTGTGTCATACGTCTGTACACGAGATTTCCACACTCCTTAACATCCCTAGGTCCACTGTTTCCGATGTGATAGTGAAGTGCAAACGTGAAGGGGAAACGTGCAGCACAAAAGCATACAGGCCGACCTCCTCGACTGACAAGAGACCGCCGACAGTTGAAGAGGGTCGTAAAGTGTAATAGGGAGACATCTATCCAGACCATCACACAGGAATTCCAAACTGCATCATGATCCACTGCAAGTACTATGACAGTTAGGCAGGAGGTGAGAAAGCTTGGATTACATGGTCGAGCGGCTGCTCATAAGCCACACATCACGCCGGTAAATGCCAAACGACGCCTCGCTTGGTGTAAGGAACGTAAACATCGGATGATTGAACAGTGGAAAACTTTGTGTGGAGTGACGAATCACGGTACACAATGTGGCGATCCGATGGCAGGGTGTGGGTATGGCGAATGCCCGTCATCAGGCAGCGTGTGTAGTGCCAATAGTAAAATTCGGAGGCAGTGGTGTCATGGTGTGATCGCGCTTTTCATGGAGGGGGCTTGCACCCCTTGTTGTTTTGCGTGGCACAGCACAGACCTACATTGATGTTTTAAGCACGTTCTTGCTTCCCACTGTTGAAGAGCAATTCGGGGATGGCGATTGCATCTTTCAACACATTCGAGCACCTGTTCATACTGTACGGCCTGTGGCGGAGTGGTTACAAGACAATAACATCCCTGTAATGGGCTGGCCTGCACAGAGTCCTGACCTGAATCCTATAGAACACCTTTGGGATGCTTTAGAACGCCGACTTCGCGCCAAGCCTCATCGACCGATATCGATACCTCCCCTCAGTGCAGCGCTCCGTGAAGAATGGGCTGCCATTTCCCAAGAACCCTTCCAGCACCTGATTGAACGTATGCCTGCGAGAGTGGAAGCTATCATCAAGGCTAAGGATGGACCAACGCCATCTTGAATTCCAGCATTACCGATGAAGGGCGCCACGAACTTGTAAGTCATTTTCAGCCAGGTGTCCAGATATCCTTGATCACATAGTGAAACTGCGTTTTGCTTCCTTATTCTTGGACCTACTAAACGAAGCGATGTCGAAAATTCCGTGTCTTTTATTCTGAGAAAATTTTTTGTATGATCCCTTGCCTCCAGCCTCAGTTCATCGTGTGACAGACTTTGCAATTCCCGACCGCCGTCATCACGTCTTGAAATTCAAGGTCTACTCCGTCATCCTCTATTACGCCAAAGTAAATTTCTTCGTCGTCGTCGCCGAGATATTACTGCACTAATGACTGCATGAGCAGCAGTTGCCACTTTCATTTCGTTATCAGCGATTTTCTAAAATACTGTCGCGCCATCTGCAGTCATTGTGGTACACACTCAGCCACTAGATGGCACTCCATCTCTTGGAACCAGGAAGTTGTACCATTTTATTGCACCATTAGTGGCGCAAGATGTGTCCTCGTCTGTACAGGGCTTTATAGTACCACTTATAGGATCACTTTGTTGTCCGTCTCTCGTCTGTCTGTCTGTATTGCTTAAATAGCCCGGGCGCTGATTACGGCCACTGTGAGTTCATTTTGATGTGTTCGAGGTCAGGTTGATTGCTCTTTAGAGGTCGCCATAATGTCTAACCAATGTTGCTATAGAATGCATAGACACCGCGGTATACGATAACAACGGCAAGGCACTACAAGATATACTGTGCGGTAGTATTCATTCTTTTTTCAGCCATCAAATTTAGTTCGAATTTAATACTTACTCTTTTAATTTAATTTTCGATTTTATTACGAACTACTAAATCCGCATATGACCGCAATCTCACCTGATTACGAGTGAAGATAACAAGAGCAGTATACCGTTTTAATGAAAATTTATTATACTTTAATTTGTGACAATACTTGGTTGTAACAGCCAAGTAACTAACTATTGTGTGAATGATGGATGTATGGAAAGCAGATGTAAGTCTTAAGTCTGTAAATAGTGGAAGTTTAATTTTGAAGCTTGTACATAATCTGACTGTTCTTAACTGAGGATCACTGAAATGAATAATTTACTTTAATTTTCGACAATACTTGGTTGTAATAGCCAAGAAACTAGCAAATGTCTGAATGATGCATTTAATGAAAGCAGATGTAAGTATTAAACCTGTAAATATTAGAAGTTTAAAATTTAATTCATTTACATAATTTTACTGTTTATTGACTGAGGATCATTAAAATTAATGAAACTCAAGTTTTTCTAATTACATTTTTGTAATGTGTTTATCTGACATGTTCCACACCCAGGAGGATTCCCTCTTTTATGGGTCTATTGAATGAATAATTAATCTAATGTAATCTAATCTAATATGAAGACACTCTGGTCTAATAAATACCTAATCACTCTCGCCTTAAAGATATCAGTGTTGTAGTTATCGTTTTGGGGATTGTTTTTTTGGGGAAAATTTATTTGTAAAATATCTACTTCCGCTTTCGAGGGGAATTTAAGCCCGTAGACTACTTCAAAAATTCCCTGTTGTTTGAACTTAAGTATCAGACTTCAAGTTACCATTAGTCAATTAGATCGTAATTACATTACTTTAATTATTGTAATTTAGAAACTTAAATGATCGGCAAAATTACGCTTACTGATCTTTAAACGTTGATTCAGCTAAGTCGAACATTGTTCAATGACGAATTTAAAAAAAAATTAAATATTTGGGACTGGTAATTAGCATAGCATATTAATAGAACTCCAGAGATAATGAAGTAAAAGAAAAATTGCAACAGGAAATGCTGCATTGTACAAAAATTTAAAATTAAAAAAAATTTCGAAAGTCTTGGAATTCGCGGGACCGATATCTTGGCAATATCGAATCGGTAACATGCAAAAATCGTCGTGATTCTCGATCCTTGGGGTGGATATACATACAATTATTTTCGTACGTAGCTCTCAGAGTGCGAAACCTGCACGCACTTGGCCAGATTTTAAGTTAAGCATTGCTTCTTGAGAGTTGTCCGGGAAAAATTAGATCATATCGTGAACTATATAGTTTCTCTCCCTCTGTTAATCTTGCGATTTATTGTAGGAGTCTCCTTTTAGCTGGCGGTAAATCTTACGGGTTGTATGGTCGTGGTCCACGGAAATTTTCGGTTCATAACGTTTCATCCAGAGCTGCGCTGGGCGTCTTCAGAGGTGCTCCTGCTTCCGCTGTCTTGCCGACTACACCGAAACCAGGGACATCTATGAAAATGCCCTTTGCAGCTCTGGACGGAACTTTGCGAACTTGCAAGTTTCATGGACCATGACCATACAACCCGGAAGATTTACCACCAGCAAAGACATCCTGTCGTGAAAGCCTTCATCGAAATCTGCTTTTAAGTTTTACAAAAACAACGAAATAAAAACCCTTTTGGTATAAACTATTTTACTGCTTCTCAGTATATTCGCCTTTAGAGTTCGTAAGCTTTTGCATGCGTTAGAACCACATCTGGATTCATTTGTTCTATTCTGGTGTTGGTCCCTCAAAAATATGCTTTTCTAAGGATTCAGCAGCTTATTGGGATGGTGAAAAATCACTGTCCACGAATTTTCTGTTTGATATAAGGGAACAAAAACAAGTAGTTTCGCGATAAGTCAGGCGGATGTGGATACTCAAACATTAATTCGATGTTTTTACTCGTCTAATAGTCAGTGTTGGACGTGCTGTGTGCCAGCGGGCAGTATCAAGGTGAAGAATGATGCGGCGTTCTCGGTTGTTTTTTCTGATGTGATCAATGACTTGAGGCAAAGAAACTGTTATGCTCAACTTCGGGCTTGTCGTCTTTCTAGTGTCTGTGCGTGTTTTAACTTTAGGCAAGACTAAATATTTATTTATTGCTTATACCCATATAGTTTTGCCGCCACAAACTAAAGTAGATCGAGTTCTTTAATTTGTTAGTGATAACAGGCAGAAATCAAATCTGCATGTGGAATGCACTTCCTTGACTCTTGTGCAGAAAGGAGTGCACTATTCTGCTGCATCCATTTTCAATAAGCTACCACAAGAACTCAAAAATCTTAGCAGTAGCCCAAACACTTTTAAGTCTAAGCTGAAGAGTTTCCTCATGGCTCACTCCTTGTATTTTGTCGAGGAGCTCCTGAAAGAGCTGAAAAATTAAGCAAGTTCCAATGTTACATTGTTGATTTTCTTTATTTAAACTTACGAATTGTCGCCTGAATACGTTTCTTATATTTCATTTTATCTGTTTCTACCATCGTGCTATAATTTCATGTATTGACTCGTTCCATGACCATGGAGACTTCTCCTTAATTTGGTCCCACGGAACAATAAATAAATAAAAAAATAAATAAATAAATAAATAAAAAGTAAATAATTTTACTTAACAACTATTTCCACAGAAATATTTTTATTTCCAGCCATTTTTAATTACTATAATAATTCTACTTACTAACTAAACTTATCTACACATTATCTGAACTACTTACTAATTAAGGTCTCTGTCCTTTCTTTAGTTACTTCTGTCGCTAACATCCTGGATTACAAATGAATCGAAGATGATTTTTCAGATTGCATTCCGCGTATCTATATTTCTAAACGCCTAACTCGGTGCATGGTGCACGATCCCAGTGGCATGTTGTTTATCTAGCGCCTTCCAGAGGCAAAAAATATTTGATTTTTAATATTTCATGCAGTTATAGGCGGAATTTAAAAATTTAAAATGCTGTCATAATCTCCTTATTGGGAGGTATAATCTTATGTTAGAGCTTTATTCTAGAGTGCTCCCTTTGAATGAAGCACTCGAGAATTCGCGACGTCCAGAAACATATGGCTCCAGTATGCCAACATCTATTATTTTTGAGACGTGCATATGGGGTCTGAAGATGGCATAATGAATTGCCGAAACTGGTAGCGAAAATAAAATAAAACAACTTCTCAATTGCACAGCTGTCTGGTAAATTTCACTGATAAATATTTGACCAGCCGCTGTCTCACGCCCACAATGGATCAACAGAGACTAGTTCAGGAGTTGTGACGTTATGAACATTGACATACGTAAACAACCAGCTTCTTGAAACAGAGCGCAGGTTATCCAGGCTACACTCATCCAGTATTTAGTAATGAGAGCATTCAGCGACTTTTAATAAACTTCAAACATAGATTCAAACCTTTTCTAAACTTATTCTCACTTACAGCCCCATAAAATATTGAAGGGGAAAAAACTGTTTATAGCTTACTAAATGTTCGTTGTTCATGCAGTAAAACTTCAGAATCAAGTTTGACGTTTTGATTTATTATTTCTTTTCTATTAACTCTATTCGCTACCAGGTCTGGTTCGGATTTTCTCATTAGTCTGTGGGTGGATAATCCGAAACTAATAACACCAACATAATTAATGTTTTGCCTCTTCAACCAAATAGGCTTTATATGCCTAACATCAAATATCTAACGCATTAGTTCATTTGTAACCGGACGTTTGAAGATGTATTGTACCTGGGGGAGGGGGCTCGATTCTATAAAGATTCATGGATGGTGGGGCTACCGGTTATTATATTATTTGAAATAAACGGAATGTACCTGATATTTAGAAATGAAGAAGTTGCTGCACACAAACACAAATTCTGCAATTGAACGGTACTTCAGTTAAATGGTCAAAGTAGGTATTGCCTGATTTATGGTCTCCGGCTCTAGCTGGAACCGAGAAAACTTTGACCTGGACGAACAGTTCAAATGTTGTGGTTTCCACACTTCGGTTAAAAGTAGATGGAACTGCGCTCCCACAGTCCCATCTGTTGTCCCCATCAATGCTGTACATCCTCTGTCAATGAAGTTGTCTCTATTGACTCTGGAAAGAACTTACTCAGCGCCAAAGAGAACGTTGCGAACTGCAGCTCTGAGGTCCACACAAGTTGTAACTTCTCGTAGTCACCCCATCAGCAGCTCAGCATATGCCTACGCCACCATCTTCTCTTATAACTATAGAGTAAAAATATTTATGGAGTGAGCATTCAGATGGTGCAGAATATAACTTTTGTCTCTAACATTCATTGACCCCACACGTCCCGTCACTATGGTGCTGCATTAAGTTTGTCCGTAGTGCCGTTCTGCAGATTTTAAATGTCGTTACATCGCTAGTGCAGACATACTGCTCTCAAAAATACCGTGCATTTTGTACACACGGTTCACAGGTAGCTTAACAGTTTGAATTCTGTATCTGGAATGAACTTGGCGTACGGCTTTGAACAAACAAATGCAAGTGCATTTCGCTTGTATGCAAGTGCCACAGCTCATACGTCGCTACTTGTTGTGTTGTGGGAAAAGAAAATCACTTCTATGTGTTTAGGTTTTGTACTGCGCTCGATCATAATGCAGATAGTAATTTTAATAAAATGCGATGCGGTGGCGTTGCTACACTGCTTCCTACTACGCCAAAATAGAAGTAAAATGAATCAAACTTTGGTCTAGGACATTCAGCCAATTAGAGATTTATCACATACTGAAATATTTTTAGCGACGAAATTTTCTCGTTTTTACTTCCTGGTGCCATACGTCTTATCTTTTGTCACCCTTACAGAAACTAAAATATTAATCGCACATACCCATTCTTTACATCGCAGAAAGATACTAGTTCTCCAATTTCCTATTGTGACGACTTTAAATTAAGCGCATTATTTTGGAGATTTGTAGAATTCAGAGGTAAACTCAGACTGCCATGAATAAATCTTATATGGAAGCGAAAATTGATCGAAATATTTATACATTCAACAGACTGAATGACACACATTTTCGCACAACCGAATATGTCAAGCACTTGTCTTATAAGTAAATGTCTATAACAAGTAAATTCCGTTCACAGGCACTGGAGGGCCAATTGGTGCCGGCCGACCACCACGCCATCCTCCTCCAGTGGAGTTAAAAATGGTTCAAATGGTTCTAAGCACTATGGGCCTTAACATCTGAGGTCATCAGTCCCCTAGACTTAGAACTACTTAAACCTAACTAACTTAAGGACATCACACACTTCCAAGCCCGAGGCAGGATTCGAACCTGCGACCGTAGCAGCAGCGCGGTTCCGGACTAAAGCGACTAGAACCGCTCGACCACAGCGGCCGGCTCCAGTGGAGTCACTGGATGCTGTGTGGAGAGACGTGGGGCCAGCACACTGGTCTCCCGGCAGTTTTTGTGTACTGAATAAGCGCTGTTGCGCCGTAGCAACTAGTTATCGGGCACTCCTCCTCTTTGGCCTTATACTGATGAATCGTCGCAGGAGCAGTTCATCACACGGGGATATGCCGTGATACAGCACTCTTCTCCCTTTCGGGAAATCCAGTCTCTGGACTGTATCTGTTCACATTACTGGAAAAAAAATCTTAACATTCTTTTCGTGGGTGGACATACAAAATACAATATTCTCTGCTGCTGTTTTCTCTAATTTAGCGCAAATCACATGGTTCATTGGCTGCCAGCTAACTTAAGTACTATTTCCTAACATTAATCCAATCCGCTGACAACTGGTGCAATGGAAGCTCAACTCGTCCGGCAGTTTTTCACTTAAAGGTGGTACAGGTTACATAAGTACAGCCAAAACCGCAACAGTACCAGAAACCGAGACACTCATTGTCATGATTTTACTGTGCTGCTCATCAAGGTATTGCCATGTATGCTGGAGCGTCTCCTCATACGTAATGCGTCCTCTCTGCCTCGCTGTAAGTTCGTCCAGTGTAAGTCTAAGGTCAGGTTTCAAGGTGTTGTTTAGGTTTTGGTTTGGTAGTACCTCCAATGGTTTTTTCTGTCAGTACAAAGAGGGCTGTGTAACATTTATTATAGTGGTCGCAGGGATAGAACCTGGGAGGCGAACTACTACGGCACAAGTTGTACCATTAATTAGTGACTCACTACCTTGTAATTCTAACCTTATCATTCCCATAGGTCGACCTTGTTCAGAGCAGTTTATAAGTACTGTTTTAGGTGTAAACGTTTAGTAACTCCAATGCATACCGGCCTTCTGGATCTAAGTGTGCGGTGAAAGGACACTCCTTTGTCATCCTAGTGTATCTGATTTCCGTAGAACTAATTGTGTCTCACGTACCTTCCCGTCGGTCTGTACCATCCAGGTTGGGCATGCAGATATTATAACTTGTTCTCTGTAGCATTGACGGAGGTCATCTGCTAACGTCAGTGCAGAGTTTCCCCTCTCCTTGGATATCAGCGATACATTCTGAGCCTTTACCTGCATGTACTTTCCTAGAGGTTCCCACTACCCTGGATAGCAGAGGATTGTAAAGTATTCGACAGGTGCATCGATTCTCGCTACTGTAAACTGGACTAGAATGTTACGTTGTTCTCTATCGGTGCTAATTCTCGCCGCCGTCACGTGGCAGAATAATGACGAGCTCAGCCCTGTTGGTGTCGCTATGTATTGCAGTTCCTGGGCCGTCCGTAGGCCAATAAGGAATAGTCCTGGAGGCAACAGTGGACGATTCTGTTGGCCATGTACGGCACGATGTATTGCCTTCGGTAATGCTGCTACTTCCACTCTAGCGTCCCCTAGCTATCCGCTAGTGGCTGTTAAGGTCTCGCCGTTGCGACTCTGGTACCTCATAGATCCAGCTGAATTTGCAACACGTTCAAATCCTGATTCACCGTGGCTGTTAGTTCTGTATTCAGTTCCCGCAACGTTCGAGAACTATGCAATACGCGCTGCCCCAGGTTTTGTAATCGCGTGGTCTGCCACTCTGTAACAGCCCTCTTTCTATTCACCACTTACTTCACTTGTCCAAGCGCGTCATTCATCTATATATGGCTCTGAGTACTATGGGACTTAACATCTGAGGTCATCAGTTCCCTAGAACTCAGAACTGCTTAAACCTAACTAATCTAAGGACATCACACACATCCATTCCCGAGGCAGAATTCGAACCTGCGACCGTAGCGGTCACGCGGTTCCAGACTGAAGCGCCTAGAACCCCTCGGCCACACCGGCCGGCCGCGTCATTTAGTTCTCAGACGTAGTCAGTCATCGCAGTCCTAAAAACTGTTTTGAACAAGTTCGCACGCACGTCCAACAGTCCCTCTTTGGTTGTGTGGCACCAGACGTATTTGTTCCAGTACTCCATCCTTCTCGACCTCAAGATGTAATTCGCAAAATGGCTCCTCTAGCCTCCGTACCTCTTTCTTATTTCACGCGTCTTGTAAATCAGTCTTTGTTAGTATCCAATGGTTAGTACGACATCCCCCTGCGTCCGCAGCTCGTGGTCGTACGGTAGCTTTCTCGCTTCCCACGCCCGGGTTCCCGGGTTCGATTCCCTGTGGGGTCAGGGATTTTCTCTGCCTCGTGATGTCTGGGTGTTGTGTGCTGTCCTTAGGTTAGTTAGGTTTACGTAGTTCTAAGTTCTAGGGGACTGATGACCATAGATGTTAAGTCCCATAGTGCTCAGAGCCATCTGAACCATTTTGAATATCCTCCTGCCCGAAGAACACTACACCCCGTACGAGTTGCTGATCCAGCAGATTGTCCGCCACTTCTCCAATGAAGAGGTGTAGCACCAACGGAATTAAGGCACACATCATGGATGTCCTTGCTTGTAATGCCACCAGGGAGAACGAACCCCATTAGTCTCACGCCCTCTCTCGAAAGAACTGACTCCCATGGTCCACTGCGAAACGACACAACTAATTCTGCTGTACTGACATATCTTTGCTCTACTTGCGTACTGCTCCGTGTAACAAGCCTTCTACTAGAAAACATAACAAAGGGAAAACACAAAATTTCCCCATTATAACAAAAAATAATAACCCCAGCAAAATAAGAAAAATATACGAACACAACATAATTTACCACAAAGCTTCATTATATATTCCATAACTATTACATAGTTAATGAAATAAATAAATATTCTCAAGCTATATGTGTAAGCCTTGTCACTTATTTGCACGACCAAAATCCATAAGGTATTGTTATGGCACAGAATAGTAAGCGGTAGAAATTAGACAAAAGATTATTAAAACTCACCACATTGCCTCTGGCAAATTCAAGTCACGCTGGAGACAGAGGCTGAAGCAGGATGTGGGCCAGGTCGTCGACACTGTCTACCGAGTGAGGAATAAGTATTCAGCAGAAAAGAAGATGGAAACCAAAGAAAGCGACACAAGCACTTTCCTTCGCTCATAAGGCATGTTGCAAGACTCTGTATCTATTTCTTTTAAATGCACGTAGCGAGGGACCAACATAGCAGTCAACAGCCTGTTAAGTGAATATAGTAGAATAAGGAAGATACATTCGGTAATTACGAACCGAGTTTTGCATCATCCCTTTAAATACTCCCTACTCTTGTTATATATTGAACATTGGGATCGATGGCATTCACAGTACCAGCACCCAATTCCGTGATTACGATACTGTACTGAATCTATGTCCTAGATGCTCCAGCACAATCTGTGAACTAGCTGAAGATGAACTTCACGCTGCTCGCCGCCTACCATCTACTGATGGAGAAACTGTCTTCCGACGATACCACATCGCATAATGATGGCAATACCAGACTTCAACGCAGCTTTTGGGGTTCACGTTCCTGTTCAACACTCAGGCGCCTTCGGGGGCTGAGACCTACCAGGGGTATGGAGGGGATCAACCGACCACGTGACTAGCGACACCACGTACATAGCGGATGGGTCATCAAAGGTCATTGTAGAGTTCGGAGTGTCGCAGAGTGCTCTCCGCAGCCGGAGGGAGAACCACTTCGCCTGGAGCAGCACCGCTCTTTCGCTGGTATCCGCCGCGCCCCCGGGGTCGATAACATCATCTCTTGGGCGTGCAAACGCTGAGCTGACTCGACGGACGTCCGCTAGAATCCAACATGCAGCTGAATTAGCAACAGCCGAGGCTGCTGCAGAAGAAAGACGACTTGTAAGCATTAGAATATACAACTGAACTCTAATACTGATTTACTGCTGTCGTTCATGCTTCACTGGTTCCAAATAGCTATCCTGATTTCACGCAGAGCACTCTCCGCTCGGCCCTCTGCAGTATCTCGCATGCGGCCAGCGTGCGATCTTCCGATTCCTTTCTCCCCTTCTTGCCCCTTACCTTCTTTCCAGATAGTGACACTGGTACCTGTGGTAACACGCCTGGAGCATCTTTGAAAGGTATAATGCCCCCCCCCCCCTTCCGATTATGTTTCCGATAGCACTGTAAAAACTCGTCCTTCAGCTGCTGAAACGTACACGTATTTTCCAATTTCTCTTGGTACATCACGTACGTTTTCACCTCGCCTACCAAGCGTAGTCTGGCCATCCACAACAATATTTCATCTGTCCAGACATCTACCTTCGCAGCAGCTTCCAAGTCACCTATAAAAGCCCACACATCCTCAGATTGAAACGTCCCCTTAGAAAAATTAAAAATGGCTGTGCTTAAACTGACACACAATATTTTTTAGCGCAATGCAATCTGACTTTCAAAAATTCCTACAAAATTATGGCCCTGACTAACAATAACGTATACCTTTCATGAATCACTTACCTCACAAAAATCTTCGTTACTCAAACTACTGCAAAACAGCGTGCGCCAATACTGCCAGCTGAATAAAAGATTCTAACTACTGAAGGCACTAACTACTGATAGGCATAGTTAGCAAATGAAAGATTTTTGTAGAGAACAAACAATGTATTTACCTTAATAGTGGTCAAAAGTCATAATATGTATATCAGTTCAGGACATCCCAGTCTTACAAATTTAATGTCTCTGATGGACACACGTCCAGATCATCCGCTCTCAAAACTTCGCCATCGCTCTCCCCACATCCACCACTGCTGGCGGCTCACCTCCAACTGCGCAATGCTATGCGCTGTTAACAGCCAACTGCCCAACACTACAATAGCAAATTCCAACAATGCCAACCAGCCACAGACTGCACACAGCACAGCCAGTGATTTCCATACAGAGCGCTATGTGGTGTTACCAATACAAAAACCTAAACAGCCTACTTACATAGCCCCCATGCTACCCACAAAAAATTTTACAAATTGTATTGGGCACTGGCCAATACATATTTGTTAAAAAAATTTATATTAACGCTAGCAAATATATCAAATGCACACTTATCGGTACAATGTTGGTCAAAAGCTAAAATTTTCTCACAGTGCATAAAGACAGTACTGATCATTCATCACATTATTAATTACAATTTTATGCTAAAGTCTGAGCAGTAAAAGAAAATGCACATGGAAGTAATGGATTTCCATGCAGTCTTGAAGAAGTAGTGTTGTCCTTCCAACGGAAAGACAGTGCTGACTCTTGACATGCAGACAGGTAATAGGCCACAACAGAGCAAACCCACAGCAGAGTCAGTCGAAGTTTTGAAGAATATTGGTAGGCAGATCATCACAGAGTAGACCCACTGTAGTCCTGGTAGAGATTACGGTATTGGTGGGCCTCCAGAGGTGCAGACCCACTACAGTCCTTGTAGAGACGGCCAGCAGCACTCTTTTGCGACTGCGCAGGTCCACATTCACCATCGAAGAGTCTTGCGGACAATATAGCAAGTCCATGAACCACCACTTGTGCACTCACAAAATTTTTTTTCGAAATGTCCTTAGAACCAGCAATGCTGTTAACCAGTCCCTTGCTGAATTATTAACACACGTGCAAGCACTAACAGTCCCAACTTCTCACATATTGTGCATTACTATGACCAACAGAAACGTGTGCAGTGAAGTGTATGCTTACAATTTACTTAATTTGATGAACTTGTGTCCATTACAATTTTATATCACGAGAATACAATTACAAAGATACAGAAAACATCATTAAAACATAATAATACAGATAACATTTGTAGTAATACAGGCTTTACAAAAGAATAGAAATAAACATGTACATCAGTGTTACAGGAATTATGACATACGTAAATACATAAAAGATCAGAATAAATTTCGAAACATCAACTTCAGACATGAGCATTAAAACAGAACAGAATAAATAATGTCCGAACATCTTTACAAAGTAAATAACATATTATACATGCAAATTATATTTGATGATAACAGTATTCCTCATTATAGTGAATGTAGCTGAGTATTAGAAAGATTCTACAACATAAGTCTTATCAGATAAACACATAAAGACAGAAAGAACACAAATCCACAAGGGTACATAAACACATAGCTGAATACCACAGAAGGAAAGGACAGGGTTTGTTTTACTGCAGTATTTTGCAAACAAAACTTTCTTTACTTCTTGGAGATCTCTCTTCATTCATCAATATTCCCAAAAAGTCCTATCTATACCTGTGTTCTGTAATCTATTCATAACCTCTTCCAAAATAGTTAATGTCCACTGGACACTACTTTTTTTGGCCAAACCATTTTCTTATAGCTTCTCAATGCATTTCTTCCAATTCATCACAACTCGCGTTCTCTCATATAGCCTACACCATCTTAAGGTAACTTAAATCTACTGAGCTCAGATGCATAAACTAGGGGACAAGGCAATGCAGCAGCACAAAACCAATAACACAAACAGCAATGATAAAAAAATGCAAATTGGCAAAGCAAGCAGCAAAAAATATAAATTAGCAAAGCAAATGCAACATTACAACTAATATGAGCAAATGTGCAGCAACAAGAAAAATAAATCGGTAGTAAAAATGGCTTAATACAATGTAAAATTCAGTAGAACTATGCCTGGCAAACAGCAGCAACAAATGCAATAACTTACATCTAGACATAACAACCCCACAAGCAGAAAAAATAGTACACTAAAGACAACAATGCAGATGAGGGAAACGTCTATTCACATCTTAATGTCTATGTAATTAAAGTGGTGCACCACAAATTATTCTACAAAAGAAATTACCAAGTACTTGAAAAGAAAATTATGTATGCGGTTACTGTTATTAGTCCCTTCTTATTCTTCTTTCCTTTCCAAGTGCTCCTTTTACGAAGAATCTGAACCATAAAATTAATATTTAATAGATCTGTTGACAGAAACTGTTCACATTAGCAAATGCATTTAATTTTATTTTATAAAACCAATGCTGCAACACAGCTGGAAACCAGATATCAAATGAAATATAAGCAAAGCATAAAAACATCATTCAATAGCCATGTGGCATTTCATAAGTCAGTCAGAAATTCTCTCAACTCTCGTAGAAAGACATTTGTCATAATCAGGTGTGCAGATGTAAGAATATTTCCCATCAATTCATAAGCATTTCACTACGTAGCACAAAGTACATGTTCCACAGTATAATCATATGTTTTCAAGTAATAGTGTGTCGTATTTGCGATGCTTTCTACAAAGGAATGTCAATAGCGAGGTTAATGGCCTCTTCTCCACCTAATGGCTTTTTCTCCAGGCGGCTGGCACAGCTGGACACCCACAATGCATTACGCCAAGGTCACTTAGCTTTCTTACTGAAATATTTATGACAGCAGTTTCTGCTACAGTGACAGTCTCATGTGAAAAAAATTCCCAGGTCGAGAATTTGCGTTGCAAATGTGTAGAAACAAAATCCTATAAATATAACAGTGTCCAAAAAATTTTCGCCGGCATTGTGATACATTCACGCATATACACACATTTCATAACTCTTAAAGTACGATTCTTGGTTTCCAACATCCTTTTTCACAAACTGGAGTCCCTAACCACTACCCATTATTCCTTAGTTTATTACACACATACATATTCGTCGACACTTCTTCAATATTTCATCATAATAAATACATAGCATAATCAAATTCCTCATATAGCGTCAGCTTATTGATCATAAACATACCTAAACAGCATAATACATATCGTCGTCCTAATAATAACATCATAACACTTCAGCCAAATCTCAAAAACGTCGTAGCTTTCTGCAATAATTTCAAAACCTAAAAAAAATTCTCTGCTCATTTCAATAGTGTCATCTACCTCAAACGTACTTTGAAAAACATTATCCCATACCAAATACATCATTCAAAGCTCTCATAGTATCACAATGGTTCTGAAAAAATAGGAACAGTTCACACAGTGCAGACAAAATACAATTTCATAAGTGTGAAGTTATCCAACTGTGTAATTGCGTAAACATGTGTCACTGATGTAGTAAAAAAAATGTTTGTTTCTCTGTTAAATAATCAGATAGCTGTGTAATTCTGTGTTAGAGAAATATGGTACCGATGTGTAAAGTTGTATAAGCAAATACCATATTAGCTAGGGCTCCTTGTGTTTGCCACCCACATGGTACACAAAGTAAGCGTGTACCCCCCTGAGGATTAATGTAATTACACCCTCAGGTGTTACAGATTACAGCAATGGAATGAAATGTATCACGGAAAACCTTTGTATCATTGTAATTCAAAAATCTTTAAAAATAAATGTTTTAAGTACAAAATTAATCACTCAAATACGTGTCCTTTAGCGTTAAATGTGCGTCTTGCTGTAAGATAATTCTGTGGAAGTGTCGTAGTTATCGTCCTTCGAAAGCTAAGTTCTGCAGAAGTCAATGTACTTACCTCATCATAAACAAAAGTGAAATGCTATGCTTATAGATATCGTAGTTATTACGTACAGTACCGTATCAAGAAAGTACTATACTGGAACGTATTGTTGTGCTACAATAAAGGCTGTCTCATTGTAGCTATACCGTAAAAGTTACTACTAAAACATGTTTTACTTTCCAGAAGAATTCAGAAAAACTGTGCAGATATAAAACAGATACAGCACAAAAGCAACAATGTAAATTGTGTCACACATTAGTAGCATCATGATATAATCGTGTACCTGTCAAAGAAACCAAATACTAAGTCGTCTTTAATCTCACAGAAAGTACTTCAAATAAAGAATGTCTTTTCAAGTAAACTAAAATGTTGCATTAAAATCTCATTAGCAGTATATGTTCTAAGTATGTAAGCCTTATAGTCGTTATGTAATCGTGCAACTAACAAGCAAGAATGTACGCACACAGTAACACTGTGATCTCTGTTCACTATAACAATGCATTTGTAATTACTTGTCTAAATAAATTCCCTAGGTTCTTGACTGGATAGTTAACTTTAAAACAGTTGCATGTTAACAGTTTCTAAGTGTGACAAAGAGTACTAGTAACGTGAAGTGAAAAATTTTATAGCAAAGACTAAGTTAAAAAACAGGTTATCTCTCAATAAACGGTTTTACATGTGAAATGTGGTGCAATCCTTTACTCTTCCTAGTACGCAGAGTTTCAACTTCAACGCAATTATCATGTGGTATACGTCAGTAAAGGAATGCTAAAATTTTTCTCAAGGTTAGTGTCTATGTTATTTTTCTCTGAGCCAGCCGGCGCACGTGGGTGCCTGCGGTGCTAGACATTGTCTGTCTCTTTGTTGGCGTGCGTCGTTATTAGGAGTTGGAGATCTAACTTCTACAAATTCACCTTGTCGAGAGGGCCCTGCCCTGTTTGAATCCCGCCAGTTCTGATGAAATTCAGGACTGTCGTTTTGTCGGTAGTTCACATAGTTTCTCTTTTGGGATCCGTACCAGATCGGTTTGACGGAGGAGATAGAGAAGATCCAAAGAAGAGCGGCGCATTTCGTCACAGGGTTATTTGGTAACCGTAGAGTAGATGTAGATGTAGTTTCTCTTTTGTCGGTCATGTGGTGGAGAATTTCTCCCGGAATCGTAACTGCACGGTGGACCATTGCGTCTGAAGTTATTCTGTCTCCCTTGATAATAATTATTTTGCTTCCCATATTGTCTGTTTCTCTGATTGTCTCCGTGATAGTCATTACCGCTGAGAGGTGATCTTTCCCTGTAATTATTACCACTCTGCCAACGGTTGTCATACAGGTGGTGTCTGTTTTGGTCACGATTTACTTTGTAAGAATAGCCTTTCGTGTCCAGTTATTATTTCTGTCAGTGCGGAATTGTGATGGATGTGACATGTAATTGTTGTGCTCCTGTTTTCGCGTTCCGCGATTGTCAGTGTCAATTTTTCAGTTCTTGTAACAGTCCCTGAAAAGCTTCAATGTCGTCTTTGCAACGTCATGCCAAAATAATATGTCGTAAATGTTCAGGCAATTTGATTAAGCAAATGCGGATGAGTTCTGAGGGGATGTATGGGTTTGAAAGATACTGATTCTTATGTAACATGTCTTCCAAATATTTGACAAGACTGGAAAATTCAGATTGTTCGAAATGTTTCATCATTATGATGCTATGTTTTACTCTGTCTTGTGTAGCTTGAGACCAATATGCTGAGAGGAATGCATGATAAAATTCTCCTTCACTGTGACAATCGTGAATGACCGATCGCATTCTTACATCTGGTTCATTGTCTAAGTAGCCACACATAAATTCTAACCTGTGCTCCAATGACCAGTTGGGAGGAAAACAATGAGAGAATTGATGAAGCCAGGCTTGTGTATGAATGTCGTTGCCAGATTCTTAAATGTTTTGAATTTACGTGTAGTAATGAACAGCTTATAGTCAAAGTTATCGTGTCGGAGAGTCCCATATCGGTTATTGTTACTTCGTTTCGGCGGTTCCATCTCAAAATTCGGTGTACCTTGCCAATTTCTTTCAAAATTTCCGAAGTGCCCTGTGTTATTATTTTGTGGCTGTTCCGTATTTCCATGTCCCTCTTCCCATATTGGAGCGCGAGTGTCCTCTGAAATATGTAATTATCGTATTACCTGTGTCAACTGATCTTGTACTTCCCGGATTTCTCTTTTGTACTGTGTATTGATTTGATTTTGATTTTGTTTGAATTTTCTAATTTGTTCATACTCTTCTGTGTCAGTCAAGGCTACAGGTCTTGTGTCATTCGGATCATCATCTACCCTTGTAGATAAGTTAGTGAACCGATCCGAAAGTTCGGCTACTTTCTCCGATAGTGAACTTATTTCCTCAGTGTGTTTTTCTGAACCAAGTTTCAGAGTGTCCATTTGTGTCGAAATCGTATCTACTGTGCCCTTTAAGTTTTCTTGAGTTTTTGCAAGTTGCGTAACCGAATCGGTAGATGCAACTGAGTCAATTTTAGCTTGCAAGGTGTCGTGATTGTCATGAACAATAGTTTGCAGTTCCTTTATGGCTGCTTCGTGATTCTGTAATGCATTTTCATGACGCGAAAAAATAGGTTGAAAATGCTCACAAATTTGTGTTTTTACGTCATTACAGACTTTTTGACATTTCGATTCGCTTTTAAGTAACTCAGCAGTTAAACCTTCACGTGTTTGTTCAAGCGTTTGTTCCACTGAGTCTAAATTTGGAAGCTATTGCTGTGTTTGCCTCTGATTTCGTTCCATTGTGTCTAACTTTTGAAGATTTTGTTCCATTGTGTCTAACTTTTGCTGTGTTTGTCCCTGATTTTGTTCCATTGTGTCTAACTTTTGAAGCTTTTGTCCCATTTGTTGCATTAATTGTAATAACAATGCACTGGTGTCTGAAACATGTTCCTAAGTGCTATTCGGCAGTACATTTAAACCGGCAATATTCGCATTTTCAAAAGCAGAAGATGTGTCTTGGCTTATTTGAGAAAACGGTGAGGACGCAAAACCTGAATCTACAGTATTTGCAAGATTGTGTCCTGTCATTTCGTATTCCTGAGGCGAGCTGTTGCCGCCCGATCGATCGATAATGCTTCCCTGTTCGCTAATTGTTTCACTGTTTACACCATTATTTGCCGCCCGCTCCATTTCCGTATGCACAATTACTAAATTACTACTTTGAATGTCTGTTAATTCATTACACGGTGGTGCTGATAAGCTACGCTCGTCGTCACTATCATTTCTCAATTTACTTGGAACCTAGTGTTACGTTTTTCACACGCCATAATTATCACGTATTTCACACGATAACAAGAAAAGCACAATTTGAAGAGCAAAAATGAGAAAACGCATTAACATAGCACTGAAAGTAATATCTAGTTAATTGCAAGCGCAGCTGCGAAATACTTGGTGCAAATCTACATGCATGCCACAACTGTTTTACTGTACAACAATGAAAAACTACAACTAACAAAGGAAATTCTCTCTATAATTATGCTCTAGCAATAAACAATAGCTACACTAATTACACAAACTACAAGAAAAAATCAGAAGATTCCAGTAGGTATCCTCGGTTAAGGGTCGACATATGAAACGTCCCCTTAGAAAAATTTATGAATTACTGTGCTGATAAACCTCTTACACTACTTGATTTTCAAACAGCTGAGCAAAACTGAACGTACTCAGACATTTTTCTCTTTACTTATTCTGATCAACACTAAACCGACAAACAATATTTTTAGCGCAACACAATCTGACTTTCAAAAATCCCTACAAAAGAATGGCCCTGGCTAACAATAACCTATACCTTTCATGAATCGCTTACCTCACAAAAATCTTCGTTACTCAAACTACTGCAATACAGCTTGCGCCAATACTGCCAGCTGAATAAAAGCTTCTAACTACTGAAGGCACTAACTACTGATAGGCATAGTTAGCAAATGAAAGATTTTGATAGAGAACAAGCATTGTATTTATCTTAATAGTGTTCAAAAGTCATTATATATATATATATATATATATATATATATATATATATATATATATATATATATCAGTTAATGACATCCAGTCTTACAAATTTACTGTCTCTGATGGACACACGTCCAGATCATCCGCTCTCAAAACTCCACCATCTCTCTCCCCACATCCACCACTGCTGGCGGCTCACCTCCAACTGCGCAACGCTATGCGCTGTTAACGGCCAACTGCCCAACACTACAATAGCAAATTCCAACAATGCAAACCAGCCAGAGACTGCACATAGCATAGTCAGTGATTTTCATACAGGGCGCTACGTGGCGTTACCAATACAAAAACCTAAACAGCCTACTTACAAGATGTCTTGCCCGAGAAAGTGATAGACTATCAGCAGTCGAATCTAACAAAGATGTGGCTATACTGTATGAAACTTTCCTTGTCTTTGCTTCAGCTAACTCCCTAAGGGGGAAGGATGTCAAACGGGCCGACTTGTTGCAGGAGAGGCATCACAGGACATTTTAGTTCCTGCTGTCTATATATTTACAAGTAAATTCATAAAACTTTGTCAGCATGACTAGCAAGGATTCAGGATTCACTCTCATAGCAGTGGAAGTTAAAAACATAACAAAATAAATTGTTTTACATGTGAAATTTCACATTTTTTTCACTTACACACATTTTTCTTCATAAATTAGAGAGATTCTTCGATGAATTGTGCACAGCATACAAAACACACTGACAGGTGTGTGAAGCTCTAGAATATATTTAATATATGAAAAAGTGAATGTGCTGTTACATTTTAAACTTCATGCTTAGAAAAAAAACTCAAATTTTATAGTTAATTATCGCAATTTTTACCACAGTTTTTAATAGATTTGGAGAATTCTAGAATTTCATACACCTTTAAGTGTGGTTTGTATGCTGTGCAAAACTCATCGAAGAATCTCTCTTAGTTACAAAGAAGAGTGTACCGATAGCAACAAATGCAGCCAATAGTAAGAGAAAAAATGTAAAAAATGTTAAAAAGTTATTTTCTTATGTTTTTGGACTTCCACTGCTATCAGTGTGAATCCTGAACCGTTCCTGGTCATGCTGACAAAGTTTTGTGATTTTATTTGTAAAAGTATAGACAGTGGAAATTAAAAGGTCTTGTGTGGCCTCTCCTGCTCCAAGTCGGCCCGTTTCATCTCCTACCCTCTTAACTATCTGCGAGTTGTCCACTAGCAGCATATTTACTTGCTCTGTTAAAGCTTGACACACCTCCCGTGAGGATACAACAAACAAAATACACATAATAAGAAAAGAAGCAAAACTCCTACTGCCACTTTAAAATAGCAACACAGTATTCTCAGCCAGTGCGTCGAACCGTCAACTGTCTTGACTATGAACACTGCTGGGCGTAATGGGCAAAGCGCGACAAGTAGTATATTTAACAGGCGGTGACTGTGTACGAGGCGCGCTGTGGCTTAACAGTTTGCACTGTATGCATCTTACTGGCCACATGCCTGTGAAGTCTTCTCTGGTATTATCTCTGAACTGAGAAAGATGGACGGGTCGCTCAGATTTCACAAACCGTATTTTTACATTCCTGTGACCAACTGTTTTCCCAACCATTTCCGCGCACAAGAATAGAGGAGGGCAACTTAACATTGAGTCAGTCAACACAATATGCTTGTGATGACGCCGTTGTCTGTAGTAGTTGAAGCGTCTTCAGCAGGGATAGCAGCCGTTGATGTCGCAGTGACCACTGCTGTCACCAAAATCTTCTGACACAAAAATGTAGGAATTGGGTCAAGATCCCTATGCTGACAGGTGAAAAGGGGCGCTGGCAGGTCAGGATGAAGTACAGTTTCCCCACCGGGCGTGGTATACGGTGATGGGGGTGGCAGGAGTCGAACTGTGGTCCGTTAGAAAAATATCCTTGGTTAAGGAGGTCTTTAAATTCGTAGCTGTTACAGTGACGGAATCGAAACTGGAGGGACGCTCCGTGGCCTGTTGTGACGTCGTGGGACACGGTCGCTGGAGGATGCCTATGTCAGCAATGACCCCAGGAGAGCAGCGTATGGCTACAGCGGCTGGCGGCTGGCTGCTACAGTCAGCACAGCAGAAGCTGACGCAGAACGGCGACACGCAACACAAGTTAACCATGGCTGCCAGCCTGCTTCCATAGCGGCGGTGGAAGGCCCAGAGGAGCAAGCGAGGCCAGGCTGCGACGTTGAAAGGGAAAAGAAATCTCAGCTTATCCTTTATCTTGATGAGACGTTCCGCCAATACAGTTTATTGAATATGAATATGTAACCTATTTCTTTCTCGGCCAGTTTTTGTTGAAAAAAAGCGCAATTTGTTGTGGGACATCGTGCAATATTCGAACTTCAGCCCCTACAGTTTCATGAAGTTTCGATAGGTGGCGCCGCTATATGTAGCCTTAAAAATGGCGTCTGTGACGGTGGTGCGTTTCAAGCAGAAAAATGTCATTGAATTTCTTTTGGTTGGAAATCAGAGCACCGCAGGTGTTCATATGCGCTTGCAGAATGTCTACGGAGATCTGATAGTGAACAAAAGCACAGCGAATCGTTGGGCGAGGCGTCTGTCACCATCAAAACAAAATCACGCAGACCCGACCGATCTCCCTCGTACTGACTGGCCGTACACAGCTGTGACTCCTATAATGTTGGAACGTGCGGACACTCGCATTGGAGGAGATCGACGGATCGCAGTCAGATATCTCACAGCGCAACTGGACGACTCTACATCTACATCTACGTACATACTCCGCAATCCACCATACGGCGCGTGGCGGAGGGTACCTCGTACCACAATTAGCATCTTCTCTCCCTTTTCCATTCCCAAACAAAACGAGGGAAAAATGACTGCATATATACCTCTGTACGAGCGCTAATCTCTCTTATCTTATCTTTGTGGTCTTTCCGCGAAATGTAAGTTGGCGGCAATAAAATTGTACTGCAGTCAGCCTCTGTTGGTGGACCTGACACTATCTTCCACCAGTTGGGTATTAAAAGCTGTGCGCCCGCTGGATTCCTCGCTGCTTAAAACGACACCATAAAGAACAACGAAGGACCATTTATGCGGAATTGCTTGCGCGTTACGAGGCTGATCTAACATCATCACAGGCGATGAAACGTGGGTCCATCACTTCGAACCGGATACAAAACGGCAATGTATGGAGTGGCGCCACATCACCTGTCCTCCGAAGAAAAAGTTCAAAGCCGCACCGTTAGCCGGTAAAGTCATGGCGACGCTCTTCTCAGCCTCTCAAGGGCTTATTTTGTTTGATGTTCTGCCTCAAGGTGTAGCGGTCAACTCGGAAGCGTACTGTGCTACCCCAGGAAACTGAAGAAACGACTTCAGCGTGGTCGTCACCACAAAAATGCAAACCAACTACTCCTTCTCAGTGACAACGCAATGCCTCACACAAGTTTGTGCACCCCAGACAAGTTCACAAAACTCCACTGAACTCTTCTTCATCATCCACCCTACAGTCCGGATTTCGCACTACCATCTGTTTGGCCGAATGAAGAATGTACTTCGCAGGAAGCAGTTCTTGGGGAGGTTATTGATGAAGTCAGACATTTGCTCCGACTTCGAACAGTAGAGTGGTACCACGCGGGCATACAGACCCCGCCCCCGTCAGTGACGTGAAGGGTAAGTCCGTCGCAATGAACGGACATTATGTTAAAAAATAGGGTTCTGTAGCCAAAAGAGTGGGGAATAATGTTGTGTATTGGAGTCCTGAACAAATATAACCTTCTTTCAGAAAAAATGTGTTGCATTACTTATTGAACACCCGCTGTGGCAATAAAAAATTAGAAGCTCCAGCATATCCCTGCATTCGTCGCAATGTGCGGTACCATTCTTGTTACCAAAAGCTTCCGATGCAACAAATTTCGAACTGTTTTCGATCTTTTAGTACGTCTAGAAGAATGTAAGTGTATAGTCGTCTCGTCTAGTCAATTTAATGGACAGATAACTAATTGAAAAAAGGGATTAATAATCTAAAAAAATTAATTTCTACCCCATCTAAGATGCAAAACATTTTTAAATTGTAAACATGGTAACTATATGGAAATTTACCAGTTACAGAACAACTTCAATCACAATACGTATTATCTTTCAGAAAACACTTGAATTTTCTTACAATGTTCCATTAAACATTTTTGCTATGCTTAGACATCTTAATAAATAATTATAGCCATCACAGATAATGCTCTCCTTTCTTTTAGTTCTTACGCTGTAGAAAGCTCAAAATACAAGAGAGAGATTTTTAGGATGCCCGATCTTAAAATGTACTTTTCACTGATGCTATTTTACGAAGACTGATAGTAAATTAATCGTTGATATTGATGGTTCAATTCAAATGGCTCTGAGCACTATGGGACTTAAGATCTGAGGTCATCAGTCCCCTAGAATTTAGAACTACTTAAGCCTAACTAACATAAGGACATCACAAATTGTGAGCGACGTGTGGGTGCTATTCTGCCATTCTGCACAACGGATTAATCTGAGATGTACTCTTTACCCTGTGGCTCCTGCAAGATGCAATTTCCACCCCCACACTACTACGGAAGTCAGACAGACGCTCCTAACGTTCTAAAGAGAAATGCCTGAAAAACTTTCAGCAATAAATATCTTCTGGAGTCGTCCACTGTAAGGAAATTACACAAAAATTCACAAAATTTCTTACGTAACTAGTGGGAGACGTGGGTACTGGAGTTGTGCTAGTTAGTGTAAGAAAAACATGAAACTAACGAAAATTATTATTTATTTTGCTAAAGTTCTGAGAAATCACAATGGCACTTTTAGTTATGAACTGAACACGTTATTTCCCGGTTCTTTTCGGAATGTGAAGTTACCTCTCAAGCACAGGATTCGCTAGTGAAATTTCTATACAAAGTTTAAGATTGTTATTGACTTGGCAGAATGGCTGAGAGCCGCACCTACTCAACTTGAATAATTATCAGTTAGAATGTTGCTTGGAACGGTTGAGGCTGTCGCGTGTGAAATGCAGTGAAGTGTAGTGTTGTGGAGGAAATATGGGGCTCGCAAGAGCTGTAGCACACAATACCGTAAGCTGCGATGACTGCTGTCTGCGCCACTCGCTGCTGACAAATAAGATAACTCTCAGTCTATCTGGATTCAGCTTCGCCAATCAAACTCTCCCTTCTCTTTGATGATGTCAAGGGCTCCTATTCGCCCCTAGTCTAACTATTGGCGTGGTACACCAGTCAGATAACCAGTCCACTGCGATGCCACTCAAAAATTCGCTCGCAGGCGTTTAACTATAACTCTGTCCGTTCACACCACACAATTAAGTGTGGCGGCCAACACAGTCAACAATGCTTAATCACAAGGACTCAATATAGAGTCGCACTCTGATTCCCTCTCGACAGAAGTGCTCTCCCAGTGAAGTACTGAGGAGAGACTTGTTCCTCGCTCTTTGTGTACACGTACGAGTGCGCATGTCCTCGTTACATGTTCTCGCTCCAAGAGCGACAACAGAATGGCCCCTCTGCACGCCAGACGTAAAGGGGTATATCTTTCGCTCTCTTCCATTACTCTTTCAGCTCAAGGCATCAGAAATATCGACTGCCAATCAGCATTGCTCTTCTAAAACGGGATAATGACGTTTCGTTTAAGGCGACCAATCCGGAAATCTGTAGCATCGGCGTTTGGCGTTTGCTGTCTCCCTGTGAAAACCTCTGCACTGTGTGCTCTGTTTGTAAAGAATGCGTAGGCTGGGCGCTCCCACACAATGTAGCGGAATTTGCTTTTAAGCCAAACACGGGGTCGTTCTTCCTTTCACTTGGGCAAACGCTGTCCGCTCCACAGGCGGCCGAGGTTGACTCGTCCTCTGAAGGGACCGGTCTCCTGGCATGTGGTCTGCCTCTCTCTAACTAAAAGCTCCTGTGACCATTGTATCTGGAATGTATGTGTGTACGCCAGCCTCGAGTATTTCAACCACAATGCGCTTACTTGTTATGTGCATATCGTTTACATGAATTCATAGAACATTGACTGTATCTTATCGAGTTTGGGTTCGACTGAAGCGTCTTGATGTGCGGAATATGATTGTGGGGGCGGAATATGTAAGCAATGAAGGTCAGGAGACCACGACGTCTTACAACATATCCATGCCCGAGGCAGGATTCGAACCTGCGACCGTAGTGGTCGCGCGGTTTTAGACTGAAGCGCCTAGAACCGCTCGGCCACCGAGGCCGGCTATTGATGGTTCTTCTCCATCATTTTCTTCTGTCTTAAATGACGTGGCTGTCACCTATCGATTTTTACTGCCTGGTAACATATTGGCTGGTTCTTTGAAGCACCCCAATGATATGCGCTCATCTGCTTGCTTACGTACTACTAAATAAAAGTGAAATAAAATACAAGAGCGTCAATATATGCTCCTAGCTGCTCGTTCCCTACTTTTAACGTTCTTAACCTATGTTCAGCAATAAGCCTCTGACGTATATGTTTTTTTGGCAGTCAAATACCACACGTATAAGATGAAATAAAAATCGCGAAAAAGGCATGTAAATAAGGTGTAACGAAGAGCGTGGTAAAAACCGAGCAAATTGTAAGCGAACAGCCCCGAGCGGCTGCTTATGTCGCTTGGGCCTTAAATCAGCCCTGATTACGACGAATGTATTCTTGAAACGTTCTGAAATAAACGAAACTGCATGTCAGTGATATATTATTTCCTGTGCGGCACAATCGTGTCCCCATAGTCTTACACCGTTTGACATTTTCAGCTACTTTTTTACAGAGCAGTGGACCACCTCCACTCTCACACTAGCATGGTGACCGTCATAAAAAGTCCCACTGTCACCTCTGTAATATGGTTAGTAAGCAAATTTGCTTCTCAGAATGCAGGTCTGTGATATCAGTACGTCTGGCCACGATGACCCACTATTACAGCCCCATCTACACTACTGGCCATTAAAATTGCTACACACCGTAGATGACGTGCTACAGACGCGACATTTAACCGACAGGAAGAAGATGTTGTGATATCCAGAGATTAGCTTTTCAGAGCATTCACACAAGGTTGGCGCCGGTGGCAACACCTACAACGTGCTGACATGAGGAAAGTTTCAAACCGATTTCTCATACACAAACAGCAGTTGACCGGCGTTGCCTGGTGAAACGTTGTTGTGATGCCTCGTGTAAGGAGGAGAAATGCGTACCATCATGTTTCCGACTTTGATAAAGGTCGGATTGTAGCCTATCGCGATTTCGGTCTATCGTATCGCGACATTGCGGCTCGCGTTGGTTGAGATCCAATGACTGTTAGCAGAATATGGAATCGGTGGGTTGAGGAGGGTAATACGGAACGCCGTGCTGGATCCAAACGGCCTCGTATCACTAGCAGTCGAGATGACAGGAGTCTTATCCGCATGGCTGTAACGGATCGTGCAGCCACGTCTCAATCCCTGAGTCAACAGATATTGCAAGACAACAACCATCTGCAGGAACAGTTCTACGACGTTTGCAGCAGCAAGAACTATCAGCTCGGAGACCATTGCTGCGGTTACCCTTGACGCTGCGTCACAGACCGGAGCGCCTGCGATGGTGTACTCAACGACGAACATGGGTGCACGAATGGCAAAACGTCATTTTTTCGGATGAATGAAGGTTCTGTTTACAGCATCGTGATGGTCGCATCCGTGTTTGGCGACATCGCAGTGTACGCACTTTGGAAGCGTGTATTCGTCATCGGCAAACTGGTGTATGACCCGGCGTGATGGTACGGGGTCTCATTGGTTACACGTCTCGGTCACCTCTTGTTCGCATTGATGGCACTTTGAACAGTGGACGTTACATTTCAGATGTGTTACGACCCATGGCTCTACCCTTCATTGGATCCCTGCGAAACCCTACATTTCAGCAGGATAATGCACGACCGCATGTTGCAGGTCCTTTACGGGCCCTTCTGGAAACAGAAAATGTTGGACTGCTACCCTGGCCAGCACATTCTCCAGATCTCTCACCAGTTGAAAACGTCTGGTCAATGGTGGCTCGTCACAATACGCCATTCACTACTCTTGATGAACTGTGGTATCGTGTTGAAGCTGCATGGGCAGTTGTACCTGAACACGCCATCCAAGCTCTGACCCAATGCCCAGGCTTATCAAGGCCGCTATCACGGCCAGAGGTGGTTGTTCTGGCTGGGTACTGATTTCTCAGGATCTATGCACCCAAATGGCGTGAATATGTAATCACATGTCAGTTCTAGTATAATATATTTGTCCAATGAATACCCGTTTATCATCTGCATTTCTTCTTGGTTTAGCAATTTTAATGGCCAGTAGCGTAGGAAATAATTGCCATAAAGCGATTGAAGAGTAGCGGTTTTAAGGGCTGGAGAAAAAGTATCATGGCAAATGCGATAGTCTGGACGGGTAACAGGGCTACTGGCGGGTCTGTGCCAGTAGCGGGTGAACCCGCCAGTGGCGGCACTTTGTGCTTGGGTATTACGAGGGTTAGTGGAGAAGTGTTAACCGTTGTAACTAGTCTCCGATGAAATCTCCTGGGCCATCTGCAGCGTCATCGTACCTGTAACATACCAAGTCGTCGACCGAGTTGCCAAATTTATGAAATTGGCCGCTCGTTGTGTGGGTTTGCTTGTGTCTTTCTTGTTCAGCTTCCATGTTTAAGCCGTCTGGTTGGCTTTGTGAGTACAGCTGGCGGTGCAAGTCAGGTTTGCTGTTATACTGGGGTTCGCTGGTACAGCGTTGTTGTTTTCAGTTTAAGTTTGGTAATGGTTAATTTTTAGCCGGAAAAAGTGAGCACTGTAGCTGTGGGACTATTGAAAGTGTGGAGTCCGTAGCATGTGCTACAGGGTCAGACTATCTAAACTCTCGCAGTTTGACGGACGTGTTGCATAAAACGGGGCTCCAGTCTGAAGACTGAACGCGGTGACTCAATGGACGCGCGTTACGGTGGAGTAGAGTTCACACTTCCATCTGGCCGTCCAGACTCCAGTTTTGCGGTGTCTCCGTGAATGGATTAAGGCAGCAGCTAGAATGCCATAAAATGGAACACTTACAGCCGCCCTTATAATTTTATTTACTATATGGCCATATAGAAAATAACATCATAAGGACGGCTGTAGGTGTTTCGTTTTATTACATAAGTGAACGGCTGAAGTCCTTCAAACCTCCAATTTAAAGGACGCACATGCAGAAATAGCTAGAATGGTTTCTTTGAGCATAAGTGAACAGCCGAAGTCCTTCAAACCTGCAATTTAAAGGATGGACATGCAGAAATAGCTAGAACGGTATCTTTGAAGAGATGCGGCGGAAAGACATCCATATTCTTGTCATTCATTCATTCATTCATTCATTCATTTATTGGTCCATTTTATTCATTATATACTTAAACAGTACATTGAATATAGGACAAGTCAAAATTGCGAAAGGAGCAGAAACACACACACACACACACACACACACACACACACACACAGAGAGAGAGAGAGAGAGAGAGAGAGAGAGAGAGAGAATTAATTACAGATAACAATCATAAATTACAAGTGACAAATATAATTTGAATTTAACCATTATTACATAATCAGTGTTTACAAGGCTATTTTTTGTAATTTAAAATTTCTTTTACAGAGTAAAAACATTTTTCCACTAGAAATGACTTAACATTATGTTAAAAAATTTTTTTTGTGTTGCTGCGATTTTAAATCACTGGGTAGGCTGTTATATAGCTGAACTGTTATCTGTGATACACTTTTTTGGTACAGTGCTGCTCTACACTGTGACATGTGGATATTATTTGTGTGTGTCAGAATCGAGAAAGTGCTCGCTATACGACTTCTGCTTCGCGACATTATCTCGGGATCAAGAAGGCCACCCGGTGTATTTTTGCTACAATTGACGCAGAATTGCAGCAAAGAGGCTATGCAGAGCTGGGACATGCAGTTAAGCGGTCCCAGCTGGACGCAAGGTGTCCGGAATATCCCTCCCGCTGAAATGTGTGCGACGACGCAGCCAATTCCGCTGAAACATTAGAAAGCGGAGCGGCGCCGCCACCAGATGCCGACGGTATTATTTCCGAACAGTGAGTCAGACTCGCTGTTGCTAGTGTGAATTCCGAAACTTTCTTTAAAGATCTCAGGATGTTTAGTGAGTTCAAAAATCACCAGACCATTACGTAGCTATGCTCGGAAACACCCAGGGAAAAATTATAATGCTAACGAGAATGTATGCGATAAGAAGACTATCTCGTCTGGTGCTGGATGTAGCGGAAGAAAACAACGCAAACAGGTTTATGTCAGCCGGCATTCAGTTGTTACTGGCTTCTGCTAAAGTTACCTAGTAAACAAAAGGTACCCGGTTGATCTGCAGCAGCCACTGTGTACGTACTTCTTACAATTCCTCTTATTACTGGTCATGTTAATCCCAAAATATGGAAACGCGTTTCTGGCTTCCGTATTTCAGCTGCCACAATCGATTTTCGGTTCGTTTTAAAAGCCCAACCGCATTGAATTAGTGACTTGGTTGTCAGGTTGCTGCGTGCTTCTTAGATCTTCAGTTAATGTGGACCAAGTAATTTTATGTCGAATGAAGGAAAATGAGCAGAACGGGAGCGAATTAGAAGACTAAAATTTTTTGGGAACAACCTTAAATCCTGCGATGCGAGCTAGTTTTGTAAATTGATATATCCATTTTCGCCTGTAGTGGGAAAGGATCTCGAAGACAATCAATGGTTGGCGACAAAATATGCGTTGGTTTCATGCACAAGGATTAAGAATGTGTGTGTACTTATTAGTAAGTTTTCTGGCTATTCAATATCTCCAAAACATAAATATCTTCAACATTTCGCGGCCCTGTCAGCAACTGTATAAATATTAATTTTAATTTTAATAATCAACAACCTCGGTTGCACCGTTTACCCAGAATTTACCTAGGTTTCACTCGGGATAACCCAACCTTCTTCAGAATAACAGTAACTACCGTTTGTCCATAGAGGACATCGTGAAGCTAAAACTACAAATCCATAAATTATCGTCAGACTGTAAAACTTATCTGGAACTGCCTAGGCCACACTCGTGGCTGCTTGGGTTATCCCGAGTGAAACCTAGGTAAATTCTGGGTAAACGGTCCAACTGAGGCTGTTGATTATTAAAATTAAAATTAAGTCTCCAAGACACTCCAAGTGTAATAATTTTCAATGAGTTATCGCTTCGCACTTTTCCATAATGCGCGAGATTGTGGTGAGGGGAAAAAAAGTTTCACAAGTATAGATGGATGTGGCTAATATATTTAAACGGAACAACTTTTCTTGAACAATCTTCTGCCCCCCTCCTCTTCTTCCTTAAGAGTTTAATGATATTCATAATGAAATAGTAGTCGTACTTTATTAAAAATATTGCGGGTCTATTCATAGCTTCATTTCATCACGATAACGGAATCGGAACATCTGGTTAATAGACACTATTGGTTGTACTCTAAAAAATAGATCGTACCAGCAAAATCAGTTGTGGCCTTATGTGTAAACACGACAGCGAGAATCGGATTGTAATATCACTTCGTCTTCCGCAAATTGTGTTGTATAAACGTGGTGACTGTGTACTGCACTGCGTCGTGTTTTCATGATTTTAACTTTATTAGATTTTGAATGAGTAAAGGAGTCATCCATGCGCATCACCGGATTTGTCTACTGCACCACTGACCCAGAGGCGCAGAAAGGGCCTCTATCGCTCCCGCTCTCGTTGGGGCATCAGATACATTAAATGATGGCAGCAGTGCTAGAGAGAGTCAGTTTTACATCCCTCCACTACTCATACTTCGTCTACTGGGCCAGGTACGTTTCTATCTGATCGCAGCAGCCAGAGCGCGAAGTTATCGGAAACACACCTTGTAATTTGAAAACTGCATATTCTGCTCTATATAGAGTGAATCATATAAGATACAACACAATTGATATCACATAGTGGGTTCTACATCTACGTCCACATAAATACTTCACAAGCCACCATACTGTTCTTGGCGGAGGCTACCTTGTACCATTATTAGTCATTCCCTTTCCTGATCCACTGGCAAATGGAGCGCGGGTATACGCTGGCGGCAGGAGGATCGCAAGTCCGGTGCTCGTGGTCTAGTGGCTAGCGTTGCTGCCTCTGGATCACGGGGTCCCGCGTTCGATACCCGGGTTGGGGATTTTCTCTGCCCGAGGACTGGATGTTTGTGTTGTCCTCATCATTTCATCATTATCATCATTGTGAGAGTGGCTACATTGGATAGTGTACAAACTGGACTGCGTAAAAATTGGGACTTCGTGGCGCTGATGGCCGCACAGTTGAGCGCCCCACAAACCAAACGTAAGTTGTGTTCCATCCACGGACTATTTCCTTAATAACTTTCGAATACATTATGGGAGTGGCAGTGATCAATGTTTTTACAAATATTTACTGTTAAAAACAGTCTTGATCACGATTTATATTTATTAAGGTGACCGGTTTCGACCACTGCTGGGGTCATCTTCAGACCTACAAGTAGTATACAAAGCTTTAATTAGAGGGCTACATACATTAAAGAAAATACATGAAATTATAAAGCTATAAAACGATGAATTACCATTGAATAGGAACCTCTTTCCACTGGAGAATCACTACTGGAGAAACCGGTGCACGTCTTACTATATATAATGGAGGCTCCGCCCACTTCTGACGGCATGATGTCATTACTAACCAATGAGTTATAAGTCGAATAACAATATAAAATTTCTTAGTTAAAAGAAATAAAAATAAACACACACTAAACTTAGCTTATTAAACAGCTATTGTCAATTAAGAAGCGGTAAAAATATTTAAATATGTAGGATAAATGAACTTCGGTTTGGCAGTACATGGCTTGCCCTCTCAAGGCCTGTTAGTGAACCGTTTGGAGCCGTCAGAAGTGGGCGGAGCCTCGATTATATATAGTAAGACGTGTACTGGTTTCTCATCGTTTTATAGCTTGTGTATTTTCTTTAATGTATGTAGCCCTCTAATTAAAACTTTGTATACTACTTGTAGGTCTGAAGATGGCTACAGCAGTGGTCGAAACCGGTCACCTTAATGAATACAAATCGTGATCAAGTCTATTTTGAATAGTAAATATTTCCTTAATATTTCCTTAATACCCTCATGCTGATGAACCTACCGGTAACAAATACAGTAGCACGTCTCTGAGTTGCTAGGATGTATCATTTAATCCGACCTGGTGGAGCTCCCAAACACTCGAGGAGTACTTAAGAATGGGTCGCACAACTGTTCTATACGTGGTCTCCTTTATAAAGAACTAAAGTTCTCTCAATAAACCGAAGTCGACCATCCGCCTTCCCTACTACCGACCATATATGCTCGTAGCGTTTTATTTCGCTTTGCAACGTTACGCCTCTATACTTACAATGAAGCACCAAAGCAACTGGCCATGCTTATTCAAATAAGAGATATGTAAACAGGTAGAATACGGTGGTGCGATCGGCAACGCCTATATAAGACAAGAAGTGTCTGGTGCAGTTGTTAGATCGGTTATTGCTGCAACAATGGCAGGTTATCAAGATTTAAGTGAGTCTGAACGTGGTGTTGTAGTCGGCGCACGAGTGATGGCGCACAGCATCTCCGAGGTAGCGATGACGTGGGGATTTTCCCATACGACCATTTCACAAGTGTACCGTGAATATCAGGAGTCCAGTAAAACATCAAATCTGCGACATCGCTGCCGCCTGAAAAAAATCCTGTAAGAACGGGACCAACGACGACTGAAAAAAATCGTTCAACGTGATAGAAGTGCAACCCTTCCGCAAACTGTTGCAGATTTCAGTGATGGGACATCAACAACTGTAAGCCTGCGAACCATTCAACGAAAAATAATCGATATGGTCTTTCGGAGCCGAAGGCCCACTCGTGTACCCTTGATGACTGCACGACACAAAGTTTTACAACTCGCCTGGACCCGTCAACACCGACACTGGACTGTTGATGGCTGGAAGCATGTTGCGCGGTCGGACGACTCTCGTTACAAGTTGTATCAAGCGGATGGACGAATACCGGTATGGAGACAACCTCATGAATCCATGGACGCTGCATGTAAGCAGGGGACTGTTCAAGCTGGTGGAGGCTCTGTAATGGTGTGGGGCTTGTGCAGTTGGAGTAATGTGCGACCCCTGATATGTCTAAATACGATTCTGACAGGTGACAAGTGCGAAAGCATCCTGTCTGATCACCTGCATCCATTCATGTCCATTGTGTATTAGGACGGACTTGGGCAATTCCAGCAGGATAATGCGACACCTCACACGTCCAGAATTGTTACAAAGTGACGCCAGGAACACTCTTCTGAGCTTAAACACTTCCGCTGGCCACCAAACTCCCTAGACATGGAAATTATTGAGCATATCTGGGATGCCTCGCAACGTGCTGCTCAGACGAGATCTCCACTCCGTAGTACTCAACGGATTTATAGACAGCCCTGCAAGATTTATGGTGTCGGTTCCCTCCAGCACTACTTCAGACATCAGTCGAGTCCATGCCATGTCGTGCTGCGGCACTTCTGCGGGTTCGGTGGGGGGGGGGGGGGGGGCTACACGATATTAGGCAGGTGTACCAGTTTCTTTGGCTCTTAAGAGTAATAAACGTGACCATATCAAGGAAAACACCACTTATATTGTATTCGAACATTACAGCATTATTTTTGCTAGTCATTTGTATTAACTTACAATTTCCTACATTTAGAACAAACTGCTGTTCATCGCACCTAACAGAAATTCTGTCTAAGTTATACTGTATCCCCCTACAGTCAATCAACGATGACAGTTTCCAGTACACTACAGCGTCAGCAGCAAAGAGTCACAGATCGCTGCTTATCCTATCCTTCAGATAGTTTATGTGTACAGAGAACAGTAGCGGTCCTATCATAGCTTTGTGGGAGACTCCTAACGATAAACATTCGCTGTCCAGAACAACGCACTGGGTTCTCTTACTTACGAGGGCAGTCCAATAAGTAATGCAACACATTTTTTTTCTGAAACAGGAGTTGTTTTATTCAGTATTGAAATACACCAGGTTATTCCTCAATCTTTTAGCTACACAACACTATTTTTCAACGTAATCTCCATTCAATGCTACGGCCTTACGCCACCTTGAGATGAGGGCCTGTATGCCTGCATGGTACCATTCCACTGGTCGATGTCGGAGCCAACGTCGTACTGCATCAATAACTTCTTCATCATCCGCGTAGTGCCTCCCACGGATTGCGTCCTTCATTGGGCCAAACATATGGAAATCCGACGGTGCGAGATCGGGGGTGTAGGGTGCATGAGGAAGAACAGTCCACTGAAGTTTTGTGAGCTCCTCTCGGGTGCGAAGACTTGTGTGAGGTCTTGCGTTGTCATGAAGAAGGAGAACGTTCAGATTTTTGTGCCTACGAACACGCTGAAGTCGTTTCTTCAATTTCTGAAGAGTAGCACAATACACTTCAGAGTTGATCGTTTGACATGGGGAAGGATATCGAACAGAATAACCCCTTCAGCGTCCTAGAAGACTGTAACCATGACTTTACCGGCTGAGGGTATGGCTTTAAACATTTTCTTGGTAGGGGCAGTGGGTGTGGCGCCACTCCATTGATTGCCGTTTTGTTTCAGGTTCGAAGTGATGAACCCATGTTTCATCGCCTGTAACAATCTTTGACAAGAAATTGTCACCCTCAGCTACATGACGAGCACGCAATTCCGCACAGATGGTTCTCCTTTGCTCTTTATTGTGTTCGGTTAGACAACGAGGGACCCAGCGGGAACAAACCTTTGAATATCCCAACTGGTGAACAATTGTGACAGCACTACCAACAGAGATGTCAAGTTGAGCACTGAGTTGTTTGATGGTGATCCGTCGATCGTCTCGAACGAGTGTGTTCGCACGCCCCGCCATTGCAGGAGTCACAGCTGTGCACGGCCGGCCCGCACGGGGGAGATCAAACAGTCTTGCTTGACCTTGCGGCGATGATGACACACGCTTTGCCCAACGACTCACCGTGCTTTTGTCCACTGCCAGATCACCGTAGACATTCTGCAAGCGCCTATGAATATCTGAGATGCCCTGGTTTTCCGCCAAAAGAAACTCAATCACTGCCCGTTGTTTGCAACGCACATCCGTTACAGACGCCATTTTAACAGCTCCGTACAGCGCTGCCACCTGTCGGAAGTCAATTAAACTATACGAGACGAAGCGGGAATGTTTGAAAATATTCCACAAGAAATTTCCGGTTTTTTCAACCAAAATTGGCAGAGAAAAAAAAGTGTTGCATTACTTATTGAACTGCCCGCGTAAAAAGGTAATAGAACCTCATATATTTCAGAACCCACTCCGTATGCTCGCATTTCTTTAATAGCCTGCGGTGGACAGTGCTTTAATGTTTCCCAGTAATCTAGGAATATGGAATCTGAATGTTTCCCTTCATCCGTGATTCGCAGGATATCTTGTGAGATAACGGCATTCAAAGTTTCTCAAGAGCTTTTCTGTCTCAAGGGAATCTATGATATTCGAACTTTGAATATACTCAAGAATTCTGCAGCTAACCGATGTTAAAGAACTTGGCGTGCCGTTATTTTACCTTTCTTATGTTCAGGAGCTACCTGCGCTTTTTTCCAGTCGCTTGGGACTTTGTATTGGGCAAGAGATTCGCAATAAATAAAAGCTAAGTAAGGGGCCAATGCTGAAGAGACTTCTCTGTAAAACCGAACTAGGATTCCTTCCGCACCTTGCGACTTGCTTTCAACTCTTTCAGTTGCTTCTCAATGCCAAGGTTGCCCGGCATAGAAGCCTTCAGTCCGCTTATCAATTTCACGTAGGCCCAGAATTTTCTCGCGATCTTTCGCAAACGCGTGACGTTGGTAATTGTTGCATTCTTCGCGCATCGACCTTTTTATAGACTCACAAATTTCTACTAACTCGCGCCCGTCGACATTTCTTTCTCTTTTGAACCTCAGCATTTTCCGAATTTTATTGTTGGTTGATTTTATCCGCCCTTTATACTGTGCAATAAAATTAAAAAATCGCTAATCTGAAACCTCTTCATTGTCTTCCATTGCGACGCAGAAGTTCGTAATTTGGCTGCAAGGTGGCTACGATGTTCTTCTGTAATGGTGCCAAACCGTGACGTTCTGCGACATCAGTCTCGGGCAGGGCGGCGCTTCAGACAGCAGGGTGTCGACACCTAGCAAAAAAGAGCCACAGCTCGGAACTCCGTGTGAACTTAAGATGTGTTAATGATGTTACATTGGTATCACATCTCACAAAAATTGTGCCCAACATCACCGTGGACGTGTCACACCATGGGAACGTTATCTCCGCCACTCATATCTAGAATTCACCGTTTCTCTTAACGCCTCTGTGGAGGTCAGCTACACTCAGCGTTGAAACCACGTCGTTTTCTAATGGGTGGCCGAGAAAAAACATTCAGGCGTACCGCCGTTCAGAACTGACACGAAAAGACCTCACGAGATGGTGTAATGTGCGCCAATGAAACCATTCCTTCCCTTGGGGCATCGATTCCCACACATTTCACGGTGTAAACCGGTGGTTCGCAGTGATATGGGCAACAGGACGGCGTTCTTGGCAACGCTCGACCCTACTGCCACCTGCCTGGACGGTTCAATCTTTCTCTAAGGACATAGAGAGGATGTACCTCCTTTGAAAGTGACTTTATTCATTTGGACTGTAGTGTGACAGCAACTTTTGCTCGGGTACACGGGTTGGAAGCATGATCTGAAGCAGAAAAGGGTGTTTATATTTTTTCCATCCTTCCTTTTTCGCGCTCTCCTGTGGTGTGTGCATAGGTGAGGAGGGGACGGGTGACATTGACTCGCACATGAATTCAACGACCAAGAGTCCCCCCCCCCCCCCCCACGCCGCCCCCAGTCTGACAACACCCAGCGCCTTTTGTTGGGCATTTTAAAAATACCTGTATAGAGACACAGTAATCAATTCCTAGGCGCTGGAGCGCTGGTAGGTTAGGCAATCCTTTCGACAGCCCTCAGATTTTGCATGCAGGCATAAGTGCTACGAGGGCAGTTCAATAAGTAATGCAACCCATTTTTTTTCTCGGCCAATTTTAGTTGAAAAAACCGGAAATTTCTTGTGGAATATTTTCAAACATTCACGCTTTGTCTCGTACAGTTTCATTGACTTCCGACAGGTGGGAGCGCTGTACGGAGCTGTTAAAATGGCGTCTGTAACGGATGTGCGTTGCAAACAACGGGCAGTGATCGAGTTTCTTTTGGCGGAAAACCAGGGCATCTCAGATATTCATAGGCGCTTGCAGAATGTCTACGGTGATCTGGCAGTGGACAAAAGCACGGTGAGTCGTTGGGCAAAGTGTGTCATCATCGCCGCAAGGTCAAGCAAGACTGTTTGATCTCCCGCGTGCGGGCCGGCCGTGCACAGCTGTGACTCCTGCAATGGCAGAGCGTGCGAACACACTCGTTCGAGACGATCGACGGATCACCATCAAACAACTCAGTGCTCAACTTGACATCTCTGTTGGTAGTGCTGTCACAATTGTTTACCAGTTGGGATATTCAAAGGTTTGTTCCCACTGGGTCCCTCGTGGTCTAACCGAACACCATAAAGAGCAAAGGAGAACCATCTGTGCGGAATTGCTTGCTCGTCATGTGGCTGAGGGTGACAATTTCTTGTCAAAGATGTTACAGGCGATGAAACATGGGTTCATCACTTCGAACCTGAAACAAAACGGCAATCAATGGAGTGGCGCCACACCCACTCCCCTACCAAGAAAAAGTTTAAAGCCATACCCTCAGCCGGTAAAGTCGTGGTTACAGTCTTCTGGGACGCTGAAGGGGTTATTCTGTTCGGTGTCCTTCCCCATGGTCAAACGATCAACTCTGAAGTGTATTGTGCTACTCTTCAGAAATTGAAGAAACGACTTCGGCGTGTTCGTAGGCACAAAAATCTGAACGTTCTCCTTCTTCATGACAACGCAAGACCTCACACAAGTCTTCGCACCCGAGAGGAGCTCACAAAACTTCAGTGGACTGTTCTTCCTCATGCACCCTACAGCCCCGATCTCGCACCGTCGGATTTCCATATGTTTGGCCCAATGAAGGACGCAATCCGTGGGAGGCACTACGCGGATGATGCAGAAGCTATTGATGCAGTACGATGTTGGCTCTGATATCGATCAGTGGAATGGTACCGTGCAGGCATACAGGACCTCATTTCAAGGTGGTGTAAGGCCGTAGCATTGAATGGAGATTACGTTGAAAAATAGTGTTGTGTAGCTAAAGATTGGGGAATAACCTGGTGTATTTCAATGCTGAATAAAACAACCCCTGTTTCAGAAAAATAAGTGTTGCATTACTTATTGAACTGCCCTCGTATTTCAGTGCCATAGCTCCACTCAAGTCCTCTTCTGATGCACAATAAATCAGTCTGCAGACAGCTCTGGTGTGGTACGGTGTGTTTTGTTCTCATGTTATTGTTTTCAGTGCGTGGTAATGATTCTGTGAATAACAAAGTGTGCCTTAGGCTCTGATTACTCAGTGCAGAGGAATTGCAATGTTTGTTTAGTTTTGCGGAATTATTGTATGGAGGCAGCTGTTTCTTCTTAGGTTAGCTAAGTCACTTCTCAGTTTGGTGACGGTCACCATGATACATTGCAAATGTGCTAGGCATGTCACAGGACGTGGTAGGAAGAGTACTACAATGACATCAGGTGGCAGGCTTTACTCCTGATAAACGTTCGCTGTCCAGAACGATTTGTAGCACGGTTGCACTATACCATAGAAGGAAGATACTTCTAGGTGGCAGGTAGCCTGGGACTGATGAAGAACAGCACTGACTCTAGCCAGTCACCAGACATCAGCTACAGATCAAGATGTGACAGTGCAAACACTTGGGCTACAGATGTAGGAACTGCACGTTCGTCTACAACGCCCCTCTTTGTAGTGCTGCCTCCAACACTGAATCCCCAGTGCTATCAGATAGTTGAGCTGTACATCACTTTGGAGGCTGCAACATTTGGACTGTATTTCACACTGATGCAGAACAACCCCAGGCCTCACAGCACCGAGGGCATTCAAGACTGTCTCGATGCACTGGGCATCCCAAGGATGGAATGGACTGCCAAAAGCTCTGAGTTAAAACCAAAGTTGCTAAAGGGGAGGTTGAGGGGGGAAGGAGTCTTTGAGGGAGCCCTTAACGTCGATATGCAGCAGGATTTTAGAACATATATTGTGTTCGAACGTAATGAATTACCTCGAAGAAAACGGTCTATTGACACACTGTCAACATGTGTTTAGAAAACATCGTTCTTGTGAAACACAACTAGCTCTTTATTCACATGAAGTGCTGAGTGCTATTGACAAGGGATTTTAGATCGATTCCGTATTTCTGGATTTCCGGAAGGCTTTTGACACTGTACCACACAAGCGGCTCATAGTGAAATTGCTTGCTTATGGAATATCGTCTCAGTTATGTGAATGGCTCTGTGATTTCCTGTCAGTGAGGTCACAATTCGTTGTAATTGACGGAAAGTCATCGAGTAAAACAGAAGTGATTTCTGGCGTTCTCCAAGGTAGTGTTATAGGCCCTTTGCTGTTCTTTATCTACCGGTTGATCAAAAAGTCAGTATAAATTTGAAAACTGAATAAATCACGGAATAATGTAGATACAGAGGTACAAATATAACACACATGCCTTGGAATGACATGGGGTTTTATTAGAACCAAACAAATAGAAAAGTTCAAACAATGTCCTACAGATGGCGCTTCATCTGATCAGAATAGCAATAATTAGCATAACAAAGTAAGACAAAGCAAAGATGATATTATTTACAAGGAAATTCTCAATATGTCCACCAACATTCCTCAACAATAGCTGTAGTCGAGGAATAATGTTGTGAACAGCACTGCAAAGCATGTCCGGAGTTATGGTGAGGCATTGGCGTCGGATGTTGTCTTTCAGCATCCCTAGAGATGTCGGTCGATCACGATACACTTGCGACTTCAGGTAACCCCAAAGCCAATAATCGCACGGACTGAGGTCTGGGGACCTGGGAGGTCAAGCATGACGAAAGTGGCGGCTGAGCACACGATCATCACCAAACGACGCGCGCAAGAGATCTTTCACGCGTCTAGCAATACTTTGATTTTTTTTTGGTTCTAATAAAACCCCATGTCATTCCAAGCATGTGTGTCAATTTTTCCCTCTCTATCTACATTATTCCGTGGTTTATTAAGTTTTCAAATTTATACTGACTTTTTGATCACCCGGTATATAAAAGATTTGGGAGACAATCTGAGCAGCCGTCTTCGGTTGTTTGCAGATGACGCTGTCGTTTATCGACTAATAAAGTCATCAGAAGATGAAAACAAACTGCAAAACGATTTAGAAGAAATATTGAAATGGTGCGAAAAGTGGCAGTTGACCTTAAATAACGAAAAGTGTGAGGTCATCCACATGAGTGCTAAAAAGAACGCGTTAAACTTCGGTTACACGATAAATCAGTCAAATCTAAAAGCCGTAAAAACAACTAAATACTTAGGAATTACAATTACGAACAATTTAAATTGGAAGGAACACATACACTCCTGGAAATTGAAATAAGAACACCGTGAATTCATTGTCCCAGGAAGGGGAAACTTTATTGACACATTCCTGGGGTCAGATGCATCACATGATCACACTGACAGAACCACAGGCACATAGACACAGGCAACAGAGCATGCACAATGTCGGCACCAGTACAGTGTATATCCACCTTTCGCAGCAATGCAGGCTGCTATTCTCCCATGGAGACGATCGTAGAGATGCTGGATGTAGTCCTGTGGAACGGCTTGCCATGCCATTTCCACCTGGCGCCTCAGTTGGACCAGCGTTCGTGCTGGACGTGCAGACCGCGTGAGACGACGCTTCATCCAGTCCCAAACATGCTCAATGGGGGACAGATCCGGAGATCTTGCTGGCCAGGGTAGTTGACTTACACCTTCTAGAGCACGTTGGGTGGCACGGGATACATGCGGACGTGCATTGTCCTGTTGGAACAGCCAGTTCCCTTGCCGGTCTAGGAATGGTAGAACGATGGGTTCGATGACGGTTTGGATGTACCGTGCACTATTCAGTGTCCCCTCGACGATCACCAGTGGTGTACGGCCAGTGTAGGAGATCGCTCCCCACACCATGATGCCGGGTGTTGGCCCTGTGTGCCTCGGTCGTATGCAGTCCTGATTGTGGCGCTCACCTGCACGGCGCCAAACACGCATACGACCATCATTAGCACCAAGGCAGAAGCGACTCTCATCGCTGAAGACGACACGTCTCCATTCGTCCCTCCATTCACGCCTGTCGCGACACCACTGGAGGCAGGCTGCATGATGTTGGGGGGTGAGCGGAAGACGGCCTAACGGTGTGCGGGACCGTAGCCCAGCTTCATGGAGACGGTTGCGAATGGTCCTCGCCGATACCCCAGGAGCAATAGTGTCCCTAATTTGCTGGGAAGTGGCGGTGCGGTCCCCTACGGCACTGCGTAGGATCCTACGGTCTTGGCGTGCATCCGTGCGTCGCTGCGGTCCGGTCCCAGGTCGACGGGCACGTGCACCTTCCGCCGACCACTGGCGACAGCATCGATGTACTGTGGAGACCTCACGCCCCACGTGTTGAGCAATTCGGCGGTACGTCCACCCGGCCTCCCGCATGCCCACTATACGCCCACGCTGTCGCGGCATGCTGCCAGTGTTAAAGACTGCGATGGAGCTCCGTATGCCACGGCAAACTGGCTGACACTGACGGCGGCGGTGCACAAATGCTGCGCAGCTAGCGCCATTCGACGGCCAACACCGCGGTTCCTGGTGTGTCCACTGTGCCGTGCGTGTGATCATTGCTTGTACAGCCCTCTCGCAGTGTCCGGAGCAAGTACGGTGGGTCTGACACACCGGTGTCAATGTGTTCTTTTTTCCATTTCCAGGAGTGTAGAAAATGTTGTGGGAAGGGCTAACCAAAGACTGCGTTTCATTGGCAGGACACTTAGAAAATGTAACAGACCTACTAAGGAGACTGGCTACACTACGATTGTCCGTCCTCTTTTAGAATACTGATGCGCGGTGTGGGATCCTTACCAGATAGGACTGACTGAGGACATCGAAAAAGTTCAAAGAAAGGCAGCACGTTTTGTATTATCTCGAAATATGGGAGAGAGTGTCAAAGAAATGATACAGGATTTAGGATGGACATCATTAAAAGAAAGGCGTTTTATGTTGCGACGGAATCTTCTCACGAAATTCCAGTCACCAACTTTCTCCTCCGAATGCGAAAATATTTTGTTGAAACCGACTTACATAGGGAGGAACGATCACAAAGATAAAATAAGGGAAATCAGAGCTCGTACGGAAAGATATAGGTGTTCATTCTTCCCGTGCGCTATGCGAGATTGAAATAATAGAGAATTGTGAAGGTGGTTCGATGAACCCTCTGCCAGGCACTTAAATGTGATTTGCAGATGTAGATTTTTCATTCATGTTTGTATCAGTGTCACCCCCACCCCCTGCTATGCACACGCCACAGGAGCGTTCGAAAAGCATAAACACCGTTTTCTACTTCGGATTGTTTTGAATGGTCCATAGTTGTTCCATCTTGGATACAAGAGAAAAAATTGCGGTCATGCTGCGGATCATGTTTAATGTAGTTGCCGCCCCATGATGTCCATAGAGGACTGAAACGTCTGGGAGGTGTCAGGAGCTCTAAAGGTCGCATGAACGTTGTGTTGTTGCACATCGCACTGCAAACTGTCGTTTTTGACCGCAATGTGTGAAAATGAGCGTCCCTAAGGAAGCGGTGATTTCATTCACGCCCTTTGTGACACATTCTGAGGCCTTGTCGTGTCTATCCCGACCAGTGGTGTGTCCGAAATATTTTCTTCGGCCACACATAAGAAAATCGCGCGATTTTAACGCTGCGCATCGCCGTGCTGACTTCGCAGAAGCGTCGAGAGAAGGGGCGAAATGTGGGTAAGAGGAGGTGTAACTACCTTCCCATCGTGTGACAAGTCCATTGTAGAGTTGGACTGAATTGTGGTGAAATGTAGTACCAATGTAACATTATTAAACCCCCGTACACCTCACATGAACTTTGGAATCTCGTCCTTTTTTGCGTGTGTCAACACGTTGGTGTTCGGAGCGTCGCCAAGCACGAGGGGATTTCACAGGTAGCCCCGCTTTTGCAAAATTACAGGGGAAGGTTGTAGACGTCTTAGAGCCGAATTTTGAATTTCTGTGCCGCAACAGGAGAAAATGATGGGATTTCAAAATAGTCACTCCTTAATTTTGTTGTGCAGTGCACTTACTCGGCATATACACAGAAACAATTTTTTCGTTAAGTGATAGTAAACAAAGAGGTAAATTTTTTGCTGTTAGGTTATTTCGTAACTCTGTTATCTTCATCACCTAACATGTTATTCTACATCTACACTAATGGTCATTAAAATTGCTACACCACGAAGATGACGTGCTACAGACGCGAAATCTAACCGACAGGAAGAAGATGCTGTGATATGCAAATTATTAGCTTTTTAGAGCATTCACAGAAGGCTGGCGCCGGTGGCGACACCTACAACCTGCTGACATGAGGAAAATTTCAAACCGATTTCTCATACACAAACAGCAGTTGACCGGCGTTGCCTGGTGAAACGTTGTTGTGATGCTTCGTGTAAGGAGGAGAAATGCGTACCATCACGTTTCCGACTTTGATAAAGGAGCAGAATATGGGATCGGTGGGTTGAGGAGGGTAATACGGAACGCCGTGCTGGATCCCAACGGCCTCGTATCACTAGCAGTCGAGATGACAGGCACCTTATCCTCATGGCTGTAACGGATCGTGCAGCCACGTCTTGATCCCTGAGTCAACAGATAGGGACGTTTGCAAGACAACAACCATCTGCACGAACATGTCGACGACGTTTGCAGCAGCATGGACTATCAGCTCGGAGACCATGGCTGCGGTTACCCTTGAGGCTGCATTACAGACAGAAGCGCCTCCGATGGTGTACTCAACGACGAACCTGGGTGCACGAATGGCGAAACGTCATTTATTCGGATGAATCCAGGTTCTGTTTCCAGCATCATGATGGTCGCATCCGTGTTTGGCGACATCGCGGTGAATGCACATTGGAAGTGTGTATTCGTCATCGCCATACTGGCGTATCACCTGGCATGATGGTTATGGCGTGCTATCGGTTGCACGTCTCGGTCACCTCTTGTTCGCATTTACGGCACCTTGAACAGTGGACGTTATATTTCAGATGCGTTAGGACCTGTGGCTCTATCCTTCATTCGATCCCTGCGAAACCCTACGTTTCAGCAGGATATTGCACGACAGCATGTTGCAGGTCCTGTACGGGCCCTTCTGGAAACAGAAAATGTTCGACTGCTGCCGTGGCCAGCACATTCTCCAGATCTCTCACCAATTGAAAACGTGTGGTCAATGGTGGCCGAGCAACTGGCTCGTCACAATACGCCAGTCATTACTCTTGATGAACGGTGGTATCGTGTTGAAGCTGCATGGGCAGCTGTACCTGTACACGCCATCCAAGCTCTGTTTGTCTCAATGCTCAGGCGTATCAAGGCCGTTATCACGGCCAGAGGTTGGGTACTGATTTCTCAGGATCTATGAACCCAAATTGCGTGAAAATGTAATCGCATGTCAGTTTTAGTATAATATACTCGTCCAATGAATGCCCGTTTACGATCTGCATTTCTTCTTAGTGTAGCAATTTTAATGGCCAGTAGCGTACATATATACTTCGCAAGCCGGCTTACGGCGTGTGGCGTAAGGTGCATCTAAACCCACCATCTTTCCCCCTTTCCTGTATCATTTACAAATGGCACGTCGGAGAATTATTATAGGTTGGGCTCTGTATGAGCTTTAATTTCTCTGATTTGTTCTTCGTGGTCTCTTCTCGAGACGGACTTGGGAAGAAATATTCTATTACCCGATTCTACTTGGAAAGTAGACTTCTCCGTGATGCACAACGGAGGCGCCTGCCGCTGGAATTCATCGAGCATCTCGTTACCGCTCTCGCGCCGACTAGACGATCCCATGACGAAACGCACGAGCTTTCGTTGGATTTTCTCTACCTCTTATGTTAATCCTATTTGGTAATGACGCAGACACAATATTCACTGATCAAACGAGTGTTTTGTTAGCCACTTTTTTCTTGGATGCGTTACATTTTATTCGGACACCAAGAAGACAGCAGCATGTGCGCCGCTGCACGTGGTGTCGATTTGACGCATTACTTGCGGTAGTTGCGATCGTCATCGACCACAGGAGACAACTCGTTCCCGGTTACGTAGCATATACATGAAATATAAAAACAGAACTTTTTGCTAGCATTGTTTCAACTTACAAACTTTTATCATATATTTTCCTGTCGGGTATCGTCTCTCTGATTGAAAAACGCAATTGTTTCAGTTCACAAGCGACCGGGGTGCCGCGGTACACTACAACAGTCTTATGCTCAGTTGGTCACTATTTCCTCTCCCTGTGTTCAGTGAATCGGAAACTACGGACTCGTCTGTTTACGCGAGATCGTAGATGCTAGCTCTACTAATGGGTAGTCAAATCTCCTTTCTAAGTGTGTATTTCTCCTGCTCTATATCTGGCAAACTGATAACTCTCGCAATTACTTTAGCGTGATTGCAGAATGTTTACTTTGCAAACATTCTAAAAAGCTTTTAACCAGTTCTATATTTGACGCTGGTGGCCGATATAAAAATCGTTTACTATTCTTGTTCTACATTTCACGTCTATTTTAAGTCAGATAACCTTGCATTCTGTATTCGTAATTACCTCATCAATCACGATTGGTTAACAGCAGTAAATACACTATCACGATTGGCGTCAGCTTATTTCTCCGACATATTTAAAAGTGAAAAAGCGCACAAACTGCGTTTTATTCCGCTAAGACTTATTAATTTCAAACCAGTTGTAGATTATTGTCTCGTAACAAATGACCAGCGTCCACACATAAGTTAGTGTGCAAGAATATCAAACCTAAGATACTGCGGCCTCTTTTATCTCAACACAGGTAGAAATGGCATATCGATACATCTGAACTATTACTATATGCCAAATAAGAAGGAACACCTGTTAATCGAACATTTCTGAACGGCAGTCGTTTTGGTACTGACTTTATACTGTTTGACTCTAGCGCCAAGAAAATTTTGTAACGAATGGAAGAACACCGTACAACAAATTTGAAAGCAGATCTGTAAATGAAACATAATGAACATATCAATAAAAATTGTAGATTTTAACAATGATATTGTAGAATAAGCATCCAAGTTGCCTTTTTACTCACCTGTCTCTTTCTTTTGCTGTCCGTCCAGCCATTATTGTCTTCCACTGCCCTAAGACAATGGTTGGACGGACAGCAAAAGAAAGAGACGGAAGAGTAAAAAGGACATGGAGAGCTTTTATTAACTAAATAGAGGTCTCAGAATTAGGCTACCTTTCTGTCTGAAAAGTAAACTTTACAATCAGTGTATAATATCAGTTTTCAGGTATAGCAGAGACACGTGGACTTATAATCTGAGAACTGTTCGAATTATGAAGGGAACTTAGGAAGTGTTGGAGACACGCGAGTCAGGAATTACTTAGGAAGACAAAAAGATAAACAGGTCAAACAACATGCTAGAGTAGAAGGTGTAATTATGAGGGAGGTGGGTAGGACATGTAGCCAGGCAAGTGCAGAATATACGAACCAAGGAACTTCTATAAGGAATTCAAGAGATAAGAAAAGGTGGAGACAATGAAGTTTGGGAGGTGGATGGATGATATATGGAAACATGCGAGAGTGACGTAAGTGCTTACAGCTGAAGACAACAGGTCGTGGAAAGTCTAGACGAGGCACTGGATGTCGAATGGCTGCTGCTGCAGTAGATAATGAGGATCATGTGCCAAATATATTGAAGTAACCTTCACTTACTCACTACTCACGTTTGCTTCTATGGTATTGTAAAAAATAGACAAACAAACAAAATAAGGAACGACATAAAATCACAGTATGCGATTTGCCTTAGGATTACTGCTGTGTAGATGCTGTTCCAAACAGCAGACCATACGAGCAAACCACCGTCTTATCTGTGGCTACTTGTACTTTAGGTACTTGGGCTATGCACAGCCCAGTTTAAAAAGAATAGCTCCATGAAGTCATAGGGTCGAGGCGCTCACGTCTGCTTCCATGCCCTGCAGCTGATTCAACAAAAAGGTTCCATTCTAATGTCCGTAATTGATGTAGACGACTGAGAATTATGTTGAATAATGTTTATTCAAGAAAGGACGTCTAGAATAAAAGGAGACTGGTCCCACGATATTCAGTTAAAATACAGATAAAAAATACCCTTATCAACGCTTATCAAATGTAATAAAGATACATTGAAAGCGTAAGAGAATGGTAGCAATTCGCCAAACTAAATAGACTCGCGAAAACTAAGTCCATTTCGTAAACATAATACCTTCAACATTCGCCAGCTCAAAATAGTTCAGAGTTCAACATGATGATTCACAGATGAACATGAATGATAGAAAGAAGCGTAATTATGGAGCGGTCGCTCATCGCCCAGAATCAGTCACTTATATGAGTGAATCACGCTCGTTTCTGTAGGTGGGTCTGCCATTTTCCAGCACTCGACACAAAGTATCCCAAATCGCTCCCTTGAGCTCTTCACTCTGAAAGTTCCACTCTTCACTTCACTTCCGTAGTGTACTGCTATTCTATGCTTTCCCACTGGGCGAAGGCCATCACCACCAAAAATACATCGCTCTTACGCATTATAAACTTCATTTGACTTATTTTGACCACTTTCCCGCACAAAACTAACATATTATAACAATATTTAAACGAAATAAATATTATAAACATCCAGTTACATTCAGATCATTTACAATCAGTACAAGTAATAATTGGTCCATAACTAAATAAGCCAGTATTCTTACGCAAGTGCGCTCTCATTAAATGACAACGAATTGTCGTTAAATTTTGTTCAAACAATTATTTATGCCTTCTTGACAGAAGCCTATTTTGGTTCTGTTTTCAATTGTGGTGTCCGCTAACAAATGCGACTGACCATTTTTAAATTAGCATAGTTTTTGAATAGCAGAAATCAACATTCAAATAAAATAAATCTGAGGTACTGATGCTTGTTCACTTGCTGTGTAATTGTGGAGAATATGATGTTCTGGCAAACATTTGCATAATGAAAAGGGTATAATAGACGTAATTTAAAATTGGATGCAGATACACAGCCTTACAGATACGCAGCCTTCAGAGCTGATGGTTATAGTGCAATGCTTTCATTTGAGATATCGTTTGTTGAAACCACAAGAAGCATTTAAAAGTTTTCAATTCAAAAGTTCGCTGTGAAAATATTTTGTCACTGTACATTATTAACTTTTGTTGCTTTAAGGATACTGAAATTGCTGTTGTGTCATTGGATTTACCTCATTTTTCTGAGATCACACATGAATTCAGATTTGCATTAATATCTAACTGTGAGTTATTGTCAAGTCCCAAAGAGCTGCAACTTAGCCTTTTTTAAGACTGTCTGACCACCATTTCTCGGAGCACTGTCTCCTGCTCAAAAGCTTTGCGAGCGATAGCCTTCCAAATTCCCAGCATTGGGGTTAACCTCTTTCCTGGTAACGCTGCTCGTCTCTGCACTTGGACACTTCTGAGTAAGCCGCATGACGTTCTCATCCAGCCAACTCGCACCAGTCCCAGCGAGCAAATTCAGCTCTCCTCAATACCAGTACAAGGTGGACGAGTAACTCTCCTCCAGACTCGTCACGTTACAAGTACAAAAAGTGGTTACTGTACGAGGGATGTATCTACAGCAAATTACAGTAAAAGCATTAAATGATTTGGAAAAGGATTCTGCCTTGAGGAAGCTATTTTCGTTTTTCATCACTACATGTTTCAGTGAAGTTTCACCATCATCAGTGGATTGTCTGTATTTCGTGTCGAACAGTTTTGGGACTAGGGTCGTTATATTCATAAGATTACACACAAAAACACACACACACACACACACACACACACACACACACACACACACACACACACACTCACAAATTTCATAGTCATGACAATGTGGGAGTCAGAAAAAGTAGGTAAAAACATTTTACATTGCCAGAAAAAAAAGTGAAGTGCCCAGAATGGAAGGAGGAAACGAAATGAAACTTCATGGGTTGAAAGGGTATGTGATATTAGTTCAGTGATAACAAAGTTTACAAAGAACTTGGTAGTATCATCCCACGCTGCTGCACACCCTCTGACGTAGATGCATCCACAGGTTAGTACCGGAAGGGTGTCATGAAGCTGTCGTATCCTCTCCTGGGGCAAGCTGACCCACAACTCTTGTACCTGGTCTTTGATATCCTGGACACTGGTACTGGGGCGGAGTTGACGTCGTAGCTGGTCCCACACCTGCTCTACTGCTGGCCACAGGACACTTCAACATCGCGGAATCCGACCACAGAGACATGTGCCACCTGTGGCCGAGCATTTTCCTGATGAAAAATGGCACCACGATACTTTCCTTCCACGTGAGAGGTAACACATCGGGACACGGGATGCCCGTGACGTAGTTTTGGGCCGTCTGAATTCGCTCAATCACTTTCAGCCATGAGTTGAAGTCAAATCCGATGGTTCCGCACATCTTGACGCCAGGGGTAACGCTGCTGTGCCTCTCCAAAACATTAGAAAAATTGGACCTCTCCTAAGGTCGCCATACAAACGACGACGATCATCCGACGTGGTGCAAGACTGCGATTCATCGCTGAACAAAAAAATGGTTCAAATGGCTCTGAGCACTATGGGACTTAACATCTGAGGTCATCAGTCCCCTAGAACTTAGAACTACTTAAACCTAACTAACCTAAGGACATCACAAACATCCATGCCCGAGGCAGGATTCGAACCTGCGACCGTAGGCGTCGCGCGGTTCCAGACTGTAGCGCCTAGAACCGCTCGGCCACTCCGGCCAGCCTGGCCGGCATCGCTGAACACATTGTGATGTCATTTATCAGCAGTCTATACTTCCCAGTCATGGCACCATTCCAAACGCAGGCGTTCGTGTTGTGGTGTTAACGTCAGCATGCACATGGGATGGTATTTCCTTAGTCCAGCTTCTGCCATTCTTGGAACAATGGTGCATGATGACATACGGGATATCCCACACGAGAGAGGTGTCACAAACGAACAGTTGCTTAAATTACACTTAAAGGCTTTACATGAAAATGAGGAAATGAAATGAAATGAACATGTCATACCTTTTGGGAAAATAAAGGTGAACCACAACAGTTGCTGGAAGTGACCGCCCTCGACTTGTAAACACAGTTGAACATGACGCTGCAGATTCTCGAATGTTGCTGCCAGAACGTCTGGTGTCACTGCTTGGAATTCGCAGATGATGTTCTCCTGTAAATTTTCCAAGTTGTGTGGTTTGTTTCCGTAGACCTTTACTTTTAGGCTACCCCAGAAGAAAAATTCAGGTGTTGTTAAATCAGGTGGCCTCGGGGGCCGCAATCCTTTCGAAATCACTCTGCAGGGAAGAATGATTCGACTTCGGGACATTTTTCATGTGGTGCCATCCTGTTGGAACCAGGCGATGGTAAGTTCTTCATCGTCCAACTGGTTCACAAATTCCCGAAACATTTCGTTGTAAACTGCACTTGTCGCAGTAGACTCGAAAAAATTTGATCCAACGATGCGACGCTGTGATATTGCACAGAACATCGTTGGATCAATTTTTTTTTCGAGTCTACTGCGACAAGTGCAGTTTACAACGAAATGTTTCGGGAATTTGTGAACCAATTGGACGATGAAGAACTTACCATCGCCTGGTTCCAACAGGATGGCACCACATGAAAAATGTGGTGAGTGACCACGACTGAAGTCGAATCATTTTTCCCTGCAGAGTGATTTCGAAAGGATTGCGGCCCCCGAGCTCACCTGATTTAACACCATCTGAATTTTTCTTCTGGGGTAGTCTAAAAGTAAAGGTCTACAGAAACAAACCACACAACTTGGAAAATTTACGAGACATCATTTGTGAAATCCAAGCAGTGACACCAGACGTTCTGGCAGCAACATTCGAGAATCTGCAGCGTTATGTTCAAGTGTGTTTACAAGTCGAGGGCGATCACTTCCAGCAACTGTTATTTTCCCAAGAACAAGGTATGACATGTTCATTTCATTTCCTCGTTTTTACATTGGTGTGTATGTGTTACACAGAAATTCGACCATGTCTTCTGGGTGTTTCCCTTTTTCTGTTAGGTAGTGTACATTGAACCCCCTTCGACTTCGCACACTCACCTACGTACAGAGCTCATTAAGAGTAAAATTTCGTCACAGCCAATAAGCAGAATGGTTTTGGGAAACAGAATAATCCCAATTTTATACAAGACTGCATCCAAGGAACACTACACGTCATCGACGAAAGACCTTCACCGTTTGCGATTGCGTATGGTGGGAGCTCTGAACGCCATGATTTTCAACCTAGAAAAAAATTTCAAAAACTGCTTTGAAACTGATGAGGCTTTTTAGGGTAGCATGTAGGGATATTTAAAAAAATTATCAAAATAACTGCCCTCTGCAATAAAAATCAATGTTTTTGACAACAATGTCGTTATCAGAACGTGTACACACATCAAAATTAAAATATCGCAAAAATCGTACATACTACACTAGAAAAAACTCCGACTCACACATTACAAAAAGTAAAACGTGACTGAATGTATATTTCCCGAATTATAGCTCCCGCCAATTTGAAAAACATTGTTTTGAGAAAACAAGCGTTTTAAATTTAGATTTTTTAATAGTGAAATTTCACAAGCCTTTCATCAACATTGCCAGCACCATAAAGTTGGCCTTTTTTTCGACGATGTCAAAACACGCTCATATTGACGAAATTACATCGATTCACCGGCTTCCGCTTACCAACCAAGAGCCGGCCGGTGTAGCCGAGCGGTTCTAGGCGCTTCAGTTTGGAACCGCGCGACCACTACGGTCGCAGGTTCGAATCCTGCCTCGGGCATGGATGTGTGTGATGTCCTTAGGTTAGTTAGGTTTAAGCAGTTCTAAGTTCTAGGGGACTGATGACCTTACATGTTAAGTCACATAGTGCTCAGAGCCATTTTTTGAACCAGCCAAGCGTTTTTTGCACGCTTGGGATCACTTTTCGAACCTTTCCTATCGGTATAAATATATTTGTTTGTCATTTCCAAGCTCCCACGTTTTACTTAATCTAAAGAACAAGCGAAATGACAAGTTAGGGACACGTGAGACAGACGCATGCTTTCAGACTGCTTACCATAAACTAATCATGTTAAGGACAGAAGTCTTGTTGAGTACAGTGTTTTAGTTGATGCTAATACCCTCTGTGATACTATCCGAAACTAACAGAAGTCCTATTATAGTATTACATCGGCTACATGTGAGCGCTCTGATGCACAGGCTCCAGTGCAGTAAATCGCTGTTTTAACATATTTTAACATTTATGGCACACTTCATATGAATGAATCTTAAAAACAGACTCTCTAAGGAACATTTTAACCAATAAAAATTAGATTAAAAAAATTTCTACCTTGGTCTACCCACTTAAATGATAATGAAGACAACAATGTTGACAGCAGATAATAACATACGAATAATAGCAGTAAAGGTAATATATGATTAATAAGGCACAAAATAACCCTAACATCAATAGTTTCACTTGAAGCCTAATTATTTCGTTCAGTATAAGAACGTATTATTGAGAAATCCATACCAGTTGTAGATGATAAATTGTACCAAAACACCATCTGTACTCGCTCACAAAGCAATTGTAAGGATAAGAGTAGAATAATTACTGCGCTCATAGAGGCAGTCAAACACTCTTCCGGTGCTCCATGCCTGAAGGGAACGGAAAGAAACCCTAATAACTTGTACAATGGGATGTATCCTCTACAAGCCAACTCATGGTGGTTTGTAGAAAAGAGATGTAGATGCTAATATAATACATAGTCTTATAAAAAGTTACGGCTTTAATGGCTTAATGTCCCTATCCTATAGGTATCATGCAAATCTTTACCTTTAAAACTGAAAGGGTTACGGCTGATTGTAAAACATTATTGCAAAATGTATGTGTGAGGAAATAAGAAAACTATTTTTACTCAAGGCAAAACGCATTTATTTTAGGTTATAACTTTTGCCTGCACCTTTCTGGACCTTAAGCTTCCTTACAATATTTTACTACTATCGCACTTACCAACAGTTGAAATATTTTTACCATCAATATGGAAGCGTCGCGTGAAAACCTGAAATAAAATAAAACAATAATATGAATATAACTGGTGAACTAAGTTCTTTACGCTCATATTAAACCAACAGCATGAGATATGTTGCAAAATGCCACTAATTAAGTAACAGTTGCTCAGAAATAAATTACGTTGTTAATTGTTACGAGTGTCCTTTCAGCGACACAAAAATTACTCATCATTCAAACTTGGATACTACATGTAAACTGGTAGCATTACGGACCTTCAATATGCTAAGGACCAGGATAGGAGTATCTGTAAAAGTGTACCATTTTCTCCCTACGTAGATATCAAAAAAGAAATAAGTGTTCTTCGTTGACGCCAACTTATGGCGTATGAACCTGGACATCGGCTGGTCTTCCTGCGTGTGATAATCTAACTAGTGTAATGTTGTTCGTTTTGAGTGTAGGAAAGACATGGATCGTAATTTAGCTCGGATGAGTACGCGAAAGAACTTGCCCCCCTTCTAACAGCCGTGTACCGCAAGTCTCTAAGAGGAACGGAAGGTTCCAATTGATTGGAAAAGAGCACAGGTAGTCCCAGTCTTCAAGAAGGGTCGTCGAGCAGATGCGCAAAACTATTGGTCTATATCTCTGACATCGATCTATTGTAGAATTTTAAAACATGTTTTTTGCTCGCGTATCATGTCATTTCTGGAAACCAAGAATATACTCTGTAGGAATCAACATGGATTCCGGAAACAGCGATCGTGTGAGACGCAACTCGCTTTATTTGTTCATGAGACCCAGAAAATATTAGATACAGGCTCCCAGGTAGATACCATTTTCCTTGACTTCCGGGAGGCGTTCGATACAGTTCCGCACTGTCGCCTGATAAACGAAGTAACAGCCTACGGAATATCAGACCAGCTGTGTGGCTGGATTGAAGAGTTTTTAGCAAACAGAACACAGCGTGTTGTTCTCAATGGAGAGACGTCTACAGACGTTAAAGTAACCTCTGGAGTGCCACAGGGGAGTGTTATGGGACTATTGCTTTTCACAATATATATAAATGACCTAGTAGATAGTGTCGGAAGTTCCATGCGGCTTTTCGCGGATGTTGCTGTAGTATACAGAGAAGTTGCAGCGTTAGAAAATTGTAGCGAAATGCAGGAAGATCTGCAACGAATAGGCACTTGGTGCAGGGAGTGGCAACTGATCCTCAACATAGACAAATGTAATGTACTGCGAATACATAGAAAGAAGGATCCTTTATTGTATGATTATATGGTAGCGGAACAAACACTATTAGCAGTGTAAAATATCTGGGAGTATGCGTGCGGAACGATTTGAAGTGGAATAATCATATAAAATTAACTGTTGGTAAAGCGGGTGCCAGGTTGGGATTCATTGGGAGAGTCCTTAGAAAATGTAGTCCATCAACAAAGGAGGTAGCTTACAAAACACTCGTTCGACGTATACTTGAGTATTGCTCATCAGTGTAGGATCCGTACCAGGACGGGTTGACAGAGGAGGTAGAGAAGATCCAAAGAATAGCTGCGCTTTCATCACAGGGTTATTTGGTAAGTGTGATAGCGTTACGGAGATGGTTAGCAAACTCAAGTGGCAGACTCTGCAAGAGAGGCGCTCTGCATCGCAGTGTAGCTTGCTGTCCAGGTTTCGAGAGGGTGGGTTTCTGGATGAGGTATCGAATATATTGCTTCCCCCTACTTATACCTCCCGAGGAGATCACGAATGTAAAATTAGAGAGATTCGAGCGCGCACGGAGGCTTTCCGGCAGTCGTTCTTCCCGCGAACCATACGCGACTGGAACAGGAAAGGGAGGTAATGACAGTGGCACGTAAAGTGTCCTGCGCCACACACCATTGGGTGGCTTGCGGAGTATAAATGTAGATGTAGATGTAGATGAGAGCAAAGCGGGTAGTGGGCCGCTGATGAGATACCTGGCCAGAATGACAGGGACATCATTCGCGTGACGCTATTGGTGTGTGGGGCTTCAGCTGTGTCGTTGGCACAGGCACAGCGTCTGAGGACTGCAACAGGTATGCCATTGTGTGCCCCGCGTTCACCACCTGTTCCCGTTTCCCAGGCCTCCCTGGCATCCCTGAACTCTCTTCGGTTAAACGCGTTTGAGATGTCACAAGCCTGCAGCTCGCTCGCGACGTTTGACCAGTGACCAATATAGCTGGACTTCGGACTCTGACAGAAGCTATCGAGAATGCCGTTTCTCAGGCACACATTCAAAACTTGGCACAGAGTGTGGGGTATTTGCTCGCAGAAAGCGACTACTTCTAATACCGATGTTTGGAATGCGTTTTAATTCTCCACCTTCTGATAATTACTTTTGTTCCGTACATTTATGATTATTAGTTCATTCTCCAGCAACTTTTCCCAATAGTAAATATAGAATCCTCGCCATGAATCCAGCCCGATAAACTCGACATTGCACTATTTTGAGTGATTAACCTTACATAACCAAGTGATGGAAGGAGACTAGAAAGACATTCGTTTTTAGTTTTCATAACATGGTGGTCACACAAGCTTTAATCCTGGTATTCACGATACAGTAATTTAATATGTAAAAATAGATATCTACAGACTCATTCTGGAAGAGATGTGTTGTTTAATATGTAAAAATAGATATTTACAGACTCATTCTGGAAGAGATGTGTTGTTTTTGCCCTTATAAAAACAACGGCATAGCAGATATTAAGCAAATAATGTTTTAAGTGTTTCAAAAAAAGAAAAAAATTAAATAGATGGCTATATTTAGATTAAAGTTCAGTCTTGATCACGTTATGTCTGTTTTAATGAGTAACCGGCTTCGGTTTTTTCCATAAAACCATCATCAGACCCATTGGCTCCCTTGGGTTGGTAGGTGGAGCTCTCCTTGCTGCACAATATCAAACATTCACAGCTTGTGTGAAACAGTTTTATTTACCTTACACAATTTAATAAAACAAGACAGCTTGGAGTTTAACAACCTCACCACAATTTTCTCAAACCCCTATGAAGATTTACTTAACCAATGTATAAAGTTGCTCCTGGCACAAACATTTAATAAAACCAAAACTTGCCAAACTCAAAACCGGCAAGGCTAGGCTATACAGTGACTTCCCTTTGTAATAACATTTCATACCAAAGGAATAACGTAAATAAATATTACAAAACCCAAGGAAGAAAAAGATAACTTCTGAAATCTTAACGCTCCCTACTGAAGGCAGGAGGTGCCCAAACTTCTGACTAAAGAATAATCAAGTAGGTGCCAGTATAGATAAACACCAATTAAAATAACAATCAATAAAAACCCCTTGGCATTTAAAGATTGCTTGGTAACATACACACATAAAACCTTGCTTTATGAAAATTTAAACCTTTACATCTCACACACAAGTTACGAATAACAACAACATCCTGAATGATAAAAAAAGGAAAGTTAACCAAGCTGAGCCTTAATAAATCTGATCAGCACTAATGGCAGAGTGCCACTCAGCATTACAAAATCAAAGTCATACTTCAAGCACAAAGCACATTCGCCAGAGTGGCGGAAGAATAGAGTACCAAGCCCAACGACCTGACGGAGCCAGAAACAAAGAGTGAAGCAATACTCAAAGACGTGAACAAGGAAGAATGCCTCCACATGGAGTCGATCAAACGAATCACAGTCCTGCTGGCAACGGCCAAGTCTTCAAGCCCCGATGCCACGCCCCACTGTACCAGAAAAATGCACTGTGCTCCACTTACCTAAAACAAAAGTCAACTACAACAGCACACTTGCATTTTCACAGTCATACTACACAAGGCATAAAACCATAACATTTAAAACAGGAAAGCTAGTCTAAAACAAGGTTTTTAACCCAGCAACTTCTGCATGCTTGCTCACGGGGGCCCTATGCGATATTAGGCAGGTGTACCGGTTTCTTTGGCTCTTCAGTTTGTATTCCTCTAAGGAATTCAGCTATACCTGCAGTGGCATGTCAGCTACTGTTTTCGTAGGAGGAGGGAGAAGGGGGGATTGGGGGCGGGCAAGCAACCTAATCACTGATTTCGTCGAAGGTGAACTAGACATACCTCTTTCAGTAAAGCCGTTATACATGCGCGTATACCTACGGTTGCGAATACGTGTTAAGAAGTGAGTTCCATGTTGTTCTACAAAGAGAAGTAATTAATTAATATTAAAAGTCTTAAATATGGGCTCATTTTAAAGTTCTCGCTTCTTGGAAAAAATTGTTCTTCTAGTTTTGAAGAATGGATCATATATCTGGGACTACATTAGTTCTACTTAGATCTGAGACCATATACGAACAAGAGTTCATATTTACCGTAGGCAGCAATAACCGTTGGACATAGATAAGCCTCTAAATATTATGATTATTATTAATACACTCCTGGAAATGGAAAAAAGAACACATTGACACCGGTGTGTCAGACCCACCATACTTGCTCCGGACACTGCGAGAGGGCTGTACAAGCAATGATCACACGCACGGCACAGCGGACACACCAGGAACCGCGGTGTTGGCCGTCGAATGGCGCTAGCTGCGCAGCATTTGTGCACCGCCGCCGTCAGTGTCAGCCAGTTTGCCGTGGCATACGGAGCTCCATCGCAGTCTTTAACACTAATTGCATGCCGCGACAGCGTGGACGTGAACCGTATGTGCAGTTGACGGACTTTGAGCGAGGTCGTATAGTGGGCATGCGGGAGGCCGGGTGGACGTACCGCCGAATTGCTCAACACGTGGGGCGTGAGGTCTCCACAGTACATCGACGTTGTCGCCAGTGGTCGGCGGAAGGTGCACGTGCCCGTCAACCTGGGACCGGACTGCAGCGACGCACGGATGCACGCCAAGACCGTAGGATCCTACGCAGTGCCGTAGGGGACCGCACCGCCACTTCCCAGCAAATTAGGGACACTGTTGCTCCTGGGGTACCGGCGAGGACCATTCGCAACCGTCTCCATGAAGCTGGGCTACGGTCCCGCACACCGTTAGGCCGTCTTCCGCTCACGCCCCAACATCGTGCAGCCCGCCTCCAGTGGTGTCGCGACAGGCGTGAATGGAGGGACGGATGGAGACATGTCGTCTTCAGCGATGAGAGTCGCTTCTGCCTTGGTGCCAATGATGGTCGTATGCGTGTTTGGCGCCGTGCAGGTGAGCGCCACAATCAGGACTGCATACGACCGAGGCACACAGGGCCAACACCCGGCATCATGGTGTGGGGAGCGATCTCCTACACTGGCCGTACACCACTGGTGATCGTCAAGGGGACACTGAATAGTGCACGGTACATCCAAACCGTCATCGAACCCATCGTTCTACCATTCCTAGACCGGCAAGGGAACTGGCTGTTCCAACAGGACAATGCACGTCCGCATGTATCCCGTGCCACCCAACGTGCTCTAGAAGGTGTAAGTCAACTACCCTGGCCAGCAAGATCTCCGGATCTGTCCCCCATTGAGCATGTTTGGGACTGGATGAAGCGTCGTCTCACGCGGTCTGCACGTCCAGCACGAACGCTGGTCCAACTGAGGCGCCAGGTGGAAATGGCATGGCAAGCCGTTCTAGAGGACTACATCCAGCATCTCTACGATCGTCTCCATGGGAGAATAGCAGCCTGCATTGCTGCGAAAGGTGGATATACACTGTACTAGTGCCGACATTGTGCATGCTCTGTTGCCTGTGTCTATGTGCCTGTGGTTCTGTCAGTGTGATCATGTGATGTATCTGACCCCAGGAATGTGTCAATAAAGTTTCCCCTTCCTGGGACAATGAATTCACGGTGTTCTTATTTCAATTTCCAGGAGTGTATGTTACAAAACTGTGTACCGCATGTTAATGAAAAAAATATAATCTATGACAAAGACCGTCATTTTTTTACACTCCGAAAATTTTACTTATAATTTCCGAATTTAGTTTTCCTTCGCACAGTCCGGCAAACAAATGCTTTCATGACATCCATAAAATTGGTTTTCTCACAACTGTCTCGACGAACATGGAATATAAGTCGATTGGTGAGTCTCGAATGTGTCATTGTTGTGATCCGAAGCAAGTTTTAAGTTGTCGCAAGGTACAGAACCACCTTCCAGAGCGTGCTGACTACAATGGAACTGTCATCACCAGAGTGACCAGGCAAATACCTTTCACGAACTGTTCTTTACCCCTACCACGTCAACAATAAGTTCCTTCCAATAGATGATACATCACATGCTTGTACATCAGACGTAAATGTTCGTAGCATTTAGAGCTATGTACAGAGCCTGTTAGTGTTAAAGTCTGTGTATTTACTCCAGTATTTTTTCCGAACGTCGTATAGATCGACGATTAGCTTAGAATGGCGTAATAAGTATGCCTTCAAGGTCGGTCAGTTGGTTTGGATTCTCTTGGTTAAATCTTCGAGATTTGAATTTAAGACCTTTTCTTGAATCTTCGTTCATGAGGTAATTTCTCCAAGAACAGACAATGTCTATGTGTTTGAATCTCGCTGGTATTTTTCTTGCATTGAGCTATTTAGGTCTTTCAGATATGCGTACTGCGGGTAATGTTAGGCTCTCTGTTACAATATGCCAAATGATTTAATCCCTGTTCCACCTTATTTTAGCACTGGACAAGTGTCAGTGAGCCCTGAGCCCGGTAGGCTAATGTACCATGGATACAAACCCGTTGCATACCTGTGTTGTTCATTAACACACGTTTAAGCGTAGTAAAGAACCAAAATATCCTTTCTTCTTGCACTTTCTATTTCAAATAAAAGAGTGTATCATCTTCAGCACTCAAGAACTGAGGTTTTGTGTTTTATATGGAGCCGTCCAAGCGAAGGGCTTCCATAATAGCAGGCACAGATGAAAACAACGAGCATATTCACTGCATGGTGTTGGAATATCGGAAGCTAGATGGTGTATGGAATACTGATGCTATAGCCCCACCAGAAGAAAGAATACGTTGCGTTTTACGTGAAGAACAAATTAAGAGAAAATTTTAGGTAATGCTGTCGAACACTAAACACGAAACGAATTTCTCAACATTGTTTAGGCCATTTTGCAAAAGAATAGATTTGATTTGGATGCCAGGATCTACATGGCAATCAAAATAGAGGGTGGCACATCTTTAAAGAAGGCGGAGTCGATTCCATCTCACCGAGAGAGATAGCATCATGGTTAAGACATTGCACTCGCGTCCGAGAGGACTGGGCTTCAATATTTATCTAAAATACCGAAGGCAATTACCCGGTAGTTCCTTTGATGAGGGGGCGACCAATTGCCATTCTTGTCCTTCCTAGTCTGAATTCTCGCTGCGCTTCTGAGGACCTCGTACTCGACGAGACCTAAAACTCAAATTTTTCCTCCTTTTTTTTCATTTCATCTGCCAGAAAAGTTCAGACAAGCGTTTTTTAACTTTAAAATGGATTCTATACAGCTTGTTAACTTACAAAGATAAGGAATAATTTGGGAATAATGCACTGCGCAAATATTATGGATCAATTGGGCAAAAGATACGCTAGAAGTGTGCTGTCTGGGTTGCAAAAGACAAGAATCCGGTTTTTTTCAGAACTATGAAAGTTCTTTGCAGTGGGTAACTGAGGGATCAATGGTACGAAGTACTGGAGTATCCCACCTGTTCAGCATTTGTCTTTCAGCTGTTCCCATATCTAATTGTTTTCAGTGTAATGAAGAGGTTGTGCAAGCCCTATGGGTATCGTGTGCGCCTTCCAGAATTACACTTCACTGAGGGAATTTACTGCGAAAGTGTTAGATGTAGTGCATTGACCTGTTGTTGTAGGATCAGTCAGAACAGCGGCTTGATGCAAATTTTCACGCTAGTCTGTCTTGTGTTAGTCTTCATACGTGAGTAAATACTGGACCCTGCATCCATTTGAAACTGCTTACAGTATTCAGACCTTGGTTTCCCTCTACGGTTTTTACCTCCCCCTCTCCTACGCCCCCCCCCACTATGAAATTAATTATTCCTTAATAAATCGCGATATGTTTTGTTAATCTATCCGTTATTTTAGTTAAGTTGTACCGGAAAACTCTTTTCTCGTCGATTCATTTCAATGGTTTCGATTAGTATCCGTGGTCTGGTCTTGGCAGCGATGGTGATGGTGATGGTTGGGGGAACTCATGTGTGATTCACGGTCAATAGCTAAATAGTTCTGAGATATCACAACTGGCTTCGGATACACTTTGTACTAGTCAGTATCCGTTACGTGTTCTGTCTTTTTCCAAACTGATACTAAACTGGCAACGATTCATACCAACTTACGACGATGTGGCAACCATTCGTCTCTCCTGTGATTCGGAATCGGCAAAAGCCAGTTATCACGGATCGATAAAAAACGTAACGTACACGGTTTTGTTCACGTAATGATACCAAACTGGTTTGTCTGTCCATATGGCGGGGCAGGGTGAGATTGTGACTGGTGGAGATTTTGTTTCTGGATGGCGCGGGAGGTGGTTGTTACCCTCCCCTGGCCCTCATTTGTAGGTATGCCCTTGTAAAGTAGTTTATCCATCAAATCGTCAGCACTTTTAAAAATTATTGCTGCCTTTTGGACGTCAGGAATATAGCCAGCCACAGAATGGTGAACCGTTGAATACCAACAATTAGATTAAACTGAAATTAAATCATTGATCTAAGAAAATTAAAATTATTTCATTAATACGAAAGCAGGGTTGTTCACGCGAATTATGCCTATTCATCATGTGATTCTTAAAATCGCTTTTCCAATATTCTGCTTTGTCTTTCTGCTGTAAGACTGTGTAGGAGTTTATACGCTTTTATGTCTTCTAACGTAAAAGAATATGAATGTTTGTTGGTGAAGAACTGCCAGAGGAAATCAGACGCTGCATTAGTTTCGCAGTTTCTTGATGTCTTCCGTCACTGCTGAAGAAAATGTTGTTAATATCTTCCTCACTGCCGTATTCACTTGAAGAAGATGTGATGACATTGAGACGGTAGAGATATTGCCCGAATCTCCCGTGATTGAAACGAGTTCGTAGCATCGTCACTATAAGGTTTCTGCTATATCTTGGTAACAAGGTCGTCATGGGAGAATAGGTATCACTGCAGCATAGCGTCATCCTTTAATGTAGTATGACCGACGGCAGTCTTTGTTCCATCGCGACCCGATTCTACTCTAATGATTCCCAACCTGGGTGTAATTACCCACTAAAACTAAACTACGGCCAAACAGGCCTTGGAAGGCCCAATGGTACCGCCGGCCGCCGTGTCATCCTCAGTCCAGGCGTCTCTGGATGCGGATACGTAGGGGCAAGAGGTCAGTACACCGATCTCCCAGCCATATGTCAGTTTATGATGCCGGAGCCACTACTTCTGAATCAAGTAGTTCCTCAGTTTGCCTCACAAGGGCTGAGTGCACCCCGCTTGCCAACAGCGCTCGGCAGAACGGATGGTCATCCATGAAGGCGCTAGTCCAGTCCGACAGCGCTTAACTTCGGTGGTCTGACGGGAACCGGTGTTACCACTGCAGCAAAGCTGTTGGTGTAATTACCCGCTAACGGGTAAAATTAAATTTTCTGAGGGGTAAAACAAATGGGTTCAATTGTGTTTTGATTACGAATGTAAATTATTTTTAAAAGCTAATTTGTGTTATCATTATATATTATTACTAATTACGTAAGCCACCAATTATTATATTTTCTTCAAATAGTAGCGTTAGCACGTGACACAGTGTGGTGGACGTTACAGCTTGTGAATAGACTGTATGAATGTCATCTTCTTCATAGTCATCTCATTACACACATACTTTGTGCTTTGTACGATGCCTCCATAACAGTAAAATTGAGACACGTACGTCACTTATACTTAAATATCTCATGAAAATGACTCCTCTGAGTTCTAGATAGTTCTTGCAATAGAACATAAATTGCTTCATTATTCACTTTGGAACGATAAATGAACTAATTGACAGTTCAGCACAACAGTAACCATGGAACTGCTACTACACTGCTAAGGAGTCTACACAATATTATTATTAGTGGCAGTGGTCAGATACAAAGGAGTGGCAGCCTGGAGTCTTCAAATTTCTGGCATTTCAGAACTAAGGAGTCTAGAAGTCATGCGATTTACAATCAGAATTTAAAATTGGTTGTTTATAAATGGTGGTTCAGGGTGTAGGTGCAGCAAGTGTCACTAGGGGGAAAAATAGGGCACAGGAGGCATTTTTTTGTAGCAAGTGTTCATGCTCAACGTGGGTAGTGAGCTTTTCTTTCTGAGGAGAAGTTGCAGGTAGCACTGATGATGCACTGATAGCTGCTTCATGATTCTATAAAATAAAGGTTGTTAGAGATAAGTAGCATCAGTTTTGTTCCTGACTGATTAGTTCGTAGAGTAATAAAACTCCTACAAAAATTAGATATCAACTATCTTTCAACATTTTAAAAATTAAAGTGTTCAAAGAAAATTCTTTTTCCTTGTAAAGTTTAGCTTGGCACCAATGTTGTTGATGATGAGAAAGTTAGGGAACCACTGTTCAGGTTTTTATGGTATGTAGGAAATTGGCATATGGCACTTCATCATGTTTCACTGAACAAGTGTACACAACTTTCTTGGAGGGGGTATCTACACTACTGTCTATTAAAATTGCTACACCAAGAAGAAATGCAAATGACAAACGGGTATTCATTGGAGAAATATATTACACTAGAACTGGCAAGTGATTACATTTTCAGCCGGCCGAAGTGGCCGTGCGGTTAAAGGCGCTGCAGTCTGGAACCGCAAGACCGCTACGGTCGCAGGTTCGAATCCTGCCTCGGGCATGGATGTTTGTGATGTCCTTAGGTTAGTTAGGTTTAACTAGTTCTAAGTTCTAGGGGACTAATGACCTCAGCAGTTGAGTCCCATAGTGCTCAGAGCCATTTGAACCATTTGATTACATTTTCACGCAATTTGGGTCCATAGATCCTGAGAAATCAGTACCCGGAACAACCACCTCTGGCCGTAATAACGGCCTTGCTACGCCTGGGCATTGAGTCACACAGAGCTTGGATGGCGTGTACAGGTACAGATACCCATGCAGCTTCAACACGATACCACAGTTAATCAAGAGTAATGACTGGCGTATTGTGACGAACCAGTTGCTCGGCCACCATTGACCAGACGTTTTCAATTGGTGAGAGATCTGGAGAATGTGCTGGCCGGGGCAGCAGTTGAACATTTTCTGTATCCAGAAAGGCCCGTACAGGTCCTGCAACATGCGGTCGTACATTATCCTGCTGAAATGTAGGGTTTCGCACGTATCGAATGAAGGGTAGAGCCACGGGTCGTAACACATCTGAAATGTAACATCCACTGTTGAAAGTGCCGTCAATGCGAACAAGAGGTGACCGAGACGTGTAACCAATGCCACCCCATACCATCACGCCGGGTGATACGCCAGTATGGCGATGACGAATACACGCTTCCAATGTGCGTTCACCGCGATGTCGCCAAACACGGATGCGACCATCATGATGCTGTAAACAGAACCTGGATTCATCCGAAAAAAACGACGTTTTACCATTCGTGCACCCAGGTTCGTCGTTGAGTACACCATCGCAGGCGCTCCTGTCTGTGATGCAGCGTCTAGGGTAACCGCACCCATGGTCTCCGAGCTGATAGTCCATGCTGCTGCAAACGTCGTCGAACTGTTCGTGCAGATGGTTGTTGTCTTGCAAACGTCCCCATCTGTTGACTCAGGGATCGAGACGTGGCTGCACGATCCGTTACAGCCATGCGGATAAGATGCCTGTGTTCTCGATTGCTATCGATACGAGGCCGTTGGGATCCAGCACGGCGTTCCGTATTACCTTCCTGAACCCACCGATTCCATATTCCGCTAACATCCATTGTATCTCAACCAACGTTAGCAGCAATGTCGCGATACGATAAACCGCAATCGCGATAGGCTACAATCCGACCTTTATCAAAGTCAGAAACATGATGGTACGCATTTCTCCTACTTACACGAGACATCACGACAACGTTTCACCAGGAAACGCCGGTCAATTGCTGTTTGTGTATGAGAAATCGGTTGGAAACTTTCCTAGTGTCAGCACGTTGTAGGTGTCGCCACCGGCGGCAACATTGTGTGAATGCTCTGAAAAGCTAATCATTTGCATATCACAGCATCTTCTTCCTGCCGGTTAAATTTCGTGTCTGTAGCAGGTCATCTTGGTGGTGTAGCAATTTTAATTACCAGTAGTGTACTTTATGTCCCTGGAGCCTGCAGCGCGTCTTCACCCAAAATGTGATAGTAGTCTTGGTTAGACGGGAAAGCTCCTGAACTACTTTTACCATACGGTATACTAGACAATTTTTGATGTCGTAGCATTTTAACAGCATCAGTGCTGTGCCTGAATCTGATAAAATAATGATTGTTTCCTCACGAACTTCTTTTGCGTATTTGAGTCGCTCTAAAATCACTATAAGGTCTGCAGTGAGTATGAACCTGCAGGACCACAAACGAGGGGAAGTTATTCTATTGTTGCAACCGAAAAACGCTGTTGGTGGGTGGTAGGCGCAGAACTTTTCATTATGTAGCGATTGCGTGCACTTGAGTCAAGGTCGCGTAGGGTGGAAACTGGAACGTGAGGGCTATACGCCATTGACGTACCTTTCTTGAAAATCTCAGTAAGAGCAAAGGACAGTAAGAGAGGCGTAGGGAGGCAGGCGGGTACTGCAAGCCCGAGGCCCGGGACGCCACGGTGTGGCCGTAGCGTCGGTTCGCGTTGCGTTGCGTCGTGTTGCGTGACGCGCCGACAGCGGCTGCTGGGCCGGGGCTATTTCCCGCCGCCAATCGGCTGGCCACACGTGTCCGAGCCCGAAATAGCGCCCTCTGAATGGCGGAATACCGCCCGGCACGCCGAATTAGAAGCGCCGCTGCCTTGCGCAACTCGGCACCGCTACCACGTGCTGAAGCGCCGGCCGGCGGTTCTTCGCTGACGGTCCCTACAGTGCGACCAAACTTATTTGTTTGTTGACACGCCACACTTGGAACTCGGTCCTCCAATCAGAACTCTTCCCGCCGTCCGTTAACTTCCATTCCACTCATCATGGATTGTATTAGATCTAATGACACAACTTATAGTACAAAAAAATGGCATATTGTCAACGGAGAATGAATATTCTTTTATTGTCTTCCGACAATAGTGAAGTTACGGATTTCGACCAGCCAGTGGTCGTTAGTTTGTTTATAGATAAAAAAGGGATGACAACAAGAATGATTATAGAACCTATAATATCGGACAAGTTGCAATGTTTGTCAGAATAAACCAAGAAAAATATTATAGCCGCGCGGGATTAGCCGAGCGGTCTTGAGCGCTGCAGTCATGGACTTTGCGGCTGGTCCCGGCGGAGGTTCGAGTCCTCCCTCGGGCATGGGTGTGTGTGTTTGTCCATAGGATAAGTTAGGTTAAGTAGTGTGTAAGCTTAGGGACTGATGACCTTAGCAGTTCAGTCCCATAAGATTTCACACACGAAAATATTATACCTAAATACGCAAGTTACAAGCGGTGATGAAAGATTTCTATTGTGTTGTCAACCCGAGTAAGTAGACGGCGGGGTTTTATAGGTGGAGTGCAAACCTCTCTTCATCTATTCATACAAGTCTACATGAGAATAGGGAATAACCACCTCGGCAGACTTCGTAGTTACATTCACGAGAGTGACATTGATTCTAGTAATCTCTACTTGCTGTTCAGTATATTTATGTTGACAATGCAACTAAAACCTTAAGTCACCGCTTGCAGCGTGAGCATTACGTAACAATTTTTTTCTTCAAAAACGTCGCGATTCAACGCCAATAGCTGCGATTAAAAATTTCTTTATTCTGCAGCCATCTTCGGTCCACAGACCATCATCAGCTATCATACAAGGTGATATAAGATCTGTGGCGTCAAATAAATAAAACCCACAATCCGTCATTGTTATCAAATACTATGAGGAGCACTCCAAAAGAAATGCACACTATTTTTTAAAAAAATCTATCTTTTATTCTACACGTTCGAAAGTTTTACAGTGTGTAGATATATCCTTTAGGAGCAATATTTTCATTTCTCCACATTATTTCCATCCCTCTCAAGTGCCTTACGCCATCTTGGAGCCAGCGCCTGTATACCCGCGCGGCAAAATTCTGGACCAACCTGTTGAAGCCAGTGTTTGGCAGCGTGCGCAAGGGAGTCATCATCTTCAAACCTTGATCCACGAAGAGAGCCTTTCAGTTTCCCAAAGAGATGATAATCACATGGAGCCAGGTCAGGACTGTAAGGCGGGTGTTTCAGTGTTGTCCATCCGAGTTTTGTGATGGCTTCCACGGTTTTTTGACTGACATGTGGCCGTGAATTGTCGTGCAGCACCAAAACATCCTGCTTTTGCCGACGTAGTCGAACACGACTCAGTTATGTTTGTATAACACGGCATTGTCATCGTACTAAAGTGACAGTGAAGCAAGTTACTGAAACAACGTCAATCATAACGTCGCAAAACGAATAATAAGAAACTAGTATGGAACCTAGTTAATGAAAGGTAGTCTGTGATGTAAAATAAATACTAATCAATCTAAAACCTACTCATTCGAATAAAAATGTAAGTTAACATGCCGCTGAAAAACCTTATTTCAACGTCTTTGTCTCATCGACAGCAGTAACCCTGTTACAAGTTAAATTCTAGTATGCTTACATGGTCAATAGAACGATCAAGTTCATAGCAGTACTCCAATATTGACCACGTAAGCATACTAGAGTTTAACTTGTGACCAGGGTTACTGCTGTCGATGAGACAAAGACGTTGAAATAAGGTTTTTCAGCGGCATGTTCACTTGCATTTTTATTCGAATGAGTAGGTTTCAGATTGGTTGGTATGTATTTTACACCACAGACTACCTTTCGTTAACTAGGTTCCGTACTCGTTTTCCGGTTTCTTATTATTCGTTTTGCGACGTTATGATTGACGTTGTTCCAGTAACTTGCTTCACTGTCACTTTAGTATGATGACAATGCCGTGTTATACAAACATAACTTTCTACCTTTCCCTCTCTTTACTATTCTTTCATAATTGATCTTACCCTATATATGTCTGATTATCAATGCATATTCTCTTTAGCACTGTTTATTATCCGTAAGCGTAACGGCTTGTCACCTAAGTTTTTTTTATATATACTCCCATTTCATTTAATGCTTGACACTGATCTGTAATAAAAACGATCATATATATATATATAATTTCATTTGTACTTATTGGTACCACATAAAGTGTTAATTTCCAGAATGATTGCATTTAATGAAAACGGCCAAAATGTAATTAATTTTGTTGAATTCTTCCATTCTGTAATATGTCTATAATATATTTGTTTACATAATAACTCGTAGCTTACTGATGTCACATTGGTATATTTTATAGGGCCTGAAAATGACGTTACAACGTTGAAACTAGTTGACAAAATAAAATCGACACCTTAAATACAGCTGGAAGAATTTCTTCATTTTTAATATAAATTTATACCAGCTGACGTCCCACGGTCCTCCATTTCAACTGTGGATGTACAAAGTTCTAATCATATAGTTTTAATCTTATTTTATCGTTAAATAGTTACTTGGCAGATTGTACTGATGCTGAAGCATGTAAACGATAATTGTTTACAATTTATCACAGTGGTTCAGACGAAGTCGAAAAGACAAATTTGATTTAGGACATTTGTGAACCAGCAAGTCGGAATACTGCCACAAACTGGCCGACAAAAACTACCGGAGTTACAGCGCAAGTGCGAACGTGAGACTTTCAGTATTCTTTCACTCTCTGTGCACCAACTGGTCCTGCAGAAAAAAAAATTATAGAGAATTTTTTGTAGGAAATTGAATGTAGTTTAAGTTTGTACAGGGATACGTTTTCGCTAGAGGCCGCGGTGTTCGAGTTATTCAAGAAAAACCTACAAAACTAACCTTCAAACGCACCCCCAGCCCCACTCTTACCTCACACCAGTCAGGATTTTTAGGATATTGTTCATGGCACTCCCTCCGACCACTGTACAAAATTTGTGACTATACGAATTATTTACCATATTCGATCTTTTTTGGTTTGAATTGACTGGGCTGTTAAAACACACGCTTAGTCGGCTATTTCATTAACGGTATTATTTCAACTTTCCCGTGAGTATGTTGAAAGCAAAAAGACTTTTGTAAACGTTATGCATAAACTTATTATGCTTACAATTCGATACCAGTACCACCTGCAAGCACAGTAGTTTCGTAGTAAGAAAGCCTGACAAACGAAATGATTTAAATGTATTTTATTTATTTACTCGATCGGCATTTACAAGGCGAAATATTAAACTAGGGCATTACAGCATTAAAATGATACATTCAGCATTTCTTAATTACATAATTCAAAACACAAAATTTTATACACTATGACTTATCCTTTAAGCCATTCAATGGTATTGTTCGTGAGGTTACGTATATCCTCCAGTTCACCATTAAAATCATGCACAGTACACTCGATCAAGTGGGCCATTGATTTGTTGAGTCCATATTCGCACTGAGGGTCGTTTGGGAGGCCCCGTGTTGTCGTCATCTTCCTGCATCTTCTGACACCTGTCCTCACGCGGTTCAGCGTAGTTCACACTCTTCTGGAAAGCTTAAAGCCCTCTATTGGTATGCTTGGGTCAGTAGCCAGTTTTCTGTTCTTTACTGTGCTTCTACTCCACATACTTTTCCATTCATTTTCGGAGTCGAAGGGGAACACTTCTTCACCTGTTTTCCATAGTGGTGACCTTGATCTTAGGTGGTTTTTTGGTGTCAGGTCCTGGTTTGAGATTGCCAGTATTTTGCTATATTCTCTTGATAGTAGCTGATTTCTTATGATTTCAGGTGATATATTAGACAGTACGGGTAGCCAATCTATAGGTGTAAGTCTAAGTGCTGCCGATATTATTCTCATTGTTTCTCTTAGCTGGATATCGATTTTTGGTATACGCACACTTCTGGCCCTTACAGGTGCACAATACTAGGCCACGCTGTGTGACAGTGTCAAGGCTGAAGTTCTCAAGGTATTTGCATCACATCCCCAGGTGGTTCCGGAGAGTTTGACAAGAATCGCATTTCTAGATTTCGGTTTTTGCTTTGTATCCTCTAGATAGGCTCTGTACGTTAGGGACTGGTGGAGCTTTACTCCAAGATACCGAGGATTATCTTCATGTTTAATGGTCTGGTTATTCATACAGATATTCAGCTTTCTCTTGGCTTATCTGTTACTGAGATGCATGCTTACACTTACTGTAGTATAGGTGCAACAGGTTTACGTCTTCGTTCAATTTCGCCTCTATTTTTTCAAAATATTTGCTTTGATAAGCTATTGCCATATGGCGCGCTTGTATAAACTTACGGGACGTTGTTTCTGGGATATCCGCAGTTTACAAGTTAAACAATAAGAGGGCCAGCACCGAGCCCTGTGGGATCCCGTTCTTTAAACTGTAAATTTTATGCTTTTAACATTCACAAAATTGTGAAGTAAAATTTACACAAACGTCAGTTTTACAATCCGTATATGCACGCGTAAGGCTGTGGAAAAATATTAGCCTGGAAAATGGAGACCAATAATGGGAAATAAATCATGTAGTCGCAATTTTTTGTTCATTGGTAGAATGGCGTGCCATGAACTACAAACTAAAGAATCCTGACCGTCGGGGGGCTGAAGCGGAGGGCGAAGGGAGGTGGTGCATTTGGATGCCACTTTTGTACGTTTTTCTTGAATAACTCGATTAGCAAAAACGTATCACAATAACAAATTAATGTACATTAAATTTCGTACAAAAAAGGACTATACACTTTTTTTCGGCAGAATCAACAGTAGGCAAGAAGAGAGCGAGAGAATACCGAAAATCTCACGCGCCGTACATGCGATGTAGCTTAGGTGGTGTTTGTAGGTCGGTTTGTGCAAGTTTCCCGACATGATGGACCACAAGCGTCCTATATGAACTTGTTCGTCTCGAGTTCCTCTAAACCGCTATGATAATTTCTAAACAGCTGTCGTTTAGACCCTGTGTAATGGTTATTGTCTCCGCTTTTCTTTTTAAAAAAAATTAATAGACGTCCGTTGATTGGTCGAAGCCAATAAATATGTTCTGAAATGGTTTTGTGATTGTTGTCACAAGAAAATAAAATACAACTTTATGTTCTCAAAGGATTTTCTAGATCGACAACTCCAATGAATGCATCTTGATTTTTTTAAAGACTTGCTTCCATTATCAAGTGCAAACGTAGTAATTGCCTCTCTTGTGCCTCGATATTTCTTAAAGCAGAAATAATCGTCTTTTAACAAATCCATCATTTAAATTTTTAATGTTCTGACTATTGTTCAGGTGAGTAACTTAGATGCATGAGACCTCAAGCTGAAAGTCCGAAGGAATGTTACACCACTTCTGCCTTTTTACGTCACGTGTTCCGAAGTTCTGTAGAATTCTAGTAGTGGATGCCAGATGTCCTATAAATATACACCCATTTCTTCAGTCTCTTTAGCAGACAATTCCGGTCAAAATAACTGTCGGAGAATATAAAAACTTAGATATCAACATGAAGAGTTGAAGGTTTTGGCGTGTGAGCGATATAACTAGATGAGCAGGTGCATTGTTCCTTATAAAACAAATCTTTGATGATAAAGACAAGTGAGTGCAATGCCCTGAACTTTTTTTTACAACTGGTCGTTGAGTTTATCCATTGTGCACAACGAAAACATCGTCACTGTGAGAACAACAACTTGGTTGTACAACAGGTTATATCTGTTGTTTGCTGCTCACCTACCCATATAAAAGTAGTAGGACAGAGACTGATACTGAAATCTATAAGTCAAGACTGAAATTAAGAGTTGCTTAGGTTTGCTCTTTGACAGAGTTGTCATTAAATTAAGAGGCAACAAAGTTGTTTAAAACTCAAATGAAATTACAAAATGATGCTAACACTGAGTTGTATCTTCCTCGAGAACTGCCACCTTACTCTGGTGAGGAGGTTTGCATGTCCCATTACAACGTGAGAGCTACACTATGTGATCAAAAGAATCCGGACACCTGGCTGAAAATGACTTGCAAGTCCGTGGCGCTCTCCGTCGTTAATGTTGGAATTCAGTATGGTGTTGGTCCACCCTTAGCCCTGATGATAGCTTCCTCTCTCGCAGGCATACGTTCAATCAGGCGCTGGAAGGTTTCTTGGGGAGTGGCAGTCCATTCTTCACGGAGTGCTGCACTGAGGAGAGGCATCGATCGGTGAGGCCTGGCACGAAGTCGGCGTTCCAAAACATCCCAAAGGTGTTCTATAGGAGTCAGGTGAGGACTCTGAGCAGGCCAGTCCTGTTGAAGAATACAATCGCCATCCCCGAACTTCTGTTCAACAGTGGGAAGCAAGAAGGTGCTTAAAAGACCTGTGCTGTGGTAGTGCCGCGCAAAACAACAAGGGGTGCAAGCCCCCTCCATGAAAATCACGACCACACCACAACACTACCGCCTCCGAATTTTACTGTTGGCTCTACACACGCTGGCAGATGACATTCACCGGGCATTCGCAATACCCACACCCTGCCATCGGATCGCCATATTGTGTACCGTGATTCGTCACTAAACATAGCGTTTTTTCACTGTTAAATCGTCCAATGTTTACCCTCCTTACACCAAGCGAGGCGTCGTTTGGCATTTACCGGCGTGATGTGCGACTTATGAGCAGTAGCTCGACCATGAAATCTACGTTTTCTTACCTCCCGCCTGCCATGGTGCTTCCTGTGGATCCTGATGCAGTTTGGAATTCCTTTGTGATGGTCCGGATAGATGTTTGCCTATTATAAATTAGGACCCCCTTGAACTGTTGGTGGTCTCTGTCAGTCAACAGACGAGGTCGGCCTGTACGCTTTTGTGCTGTACATGTCTCTTCACGTTTTCACTTTACTGTAACATCTTTACAGACGAATGGAAAAACTGGTAGAAGCCTACCTCGGGGAAGATCAGTTTGGATTCCGGAGCAATGTTGGAACACTTGAGGCAATACTGACCTTACGCCTTATCTTAGAAGAATGATTAAGGAAAGGCAAACATACGTTTCTAGCATATGTAGACTTAGAGAAAGCTTTTGACAATGTTGACTGGAATACTATCTTTCAAATTCTAAAGGTGGCAGGGGTAAAATACAGGGAGCGAAAGGCTGTTTACAATTTGTACAGAAACCAGGTGGCAGTTATAAGTGTCGAGGGGCATGAAAGGGAAGCAGTGGTTGGGAAGTGAGTGAGACAGCGTTGTAGCCTCTCCCCGATGTTGTTCAATCTGTATATTGAGCAAGCAGTAAAAGAAACGAAAGAAAAATTCGGAGTAGGTATTAAAATCCATGGAGGTGAAATAAAACCATTGAGGTTCGCCGATGACATTGTAATTCTGTCAGAGACAGGAAAGGACTTGGAAGAGCAGTTGAACGGAATGAACAGTGTCTTGAAAGGAGGGTATAAGATGAACATCAACAAAAGCAAAACGAGGATCATGGAATGTAGTCGAATTAAGTCGGGTAATGCTGAGGGAATTAGATTAGGAAATGAGACACTTAAAGTAGTAAAGGAGTTTTGCTATTTGGGGTGCAAAATAACTGATGATGGTCGAAGTAGAGAGGATATAAAATGTAGACTGGCAATGGCAAGGAAAGCGTTTCTGAAGAAGAGAAATTTGTTAACATCGAGTATAGATTTAAGTGTCAGGAATTCGTTTCTGAAAGTATTTGTATGGAGTGTAGCCATGTATGGAAGTGAAACATGGACGATAAATAGTTTGGACAAGAGGAGAATAGAAGCTTTCGAAATGTGGTGCTACAGAAGAATGCTGAAGATTAGATGGGTAGATCACGTAACTAATGAGGAGGTATAGAATAGGGGAGGAGTTTGTGGCACAACTTGACAAGAAGAAGGGACCGGTTGGTAGGGCATGTTCTGAGGCACAAGGCATCACAAATTTAGCATTGGAGGGCAGCGTGGTGGGTAAAAATCGTAGAGGGAGACCAAGAGATGAATACACTAAGCAGATTCAGAAGGATGTAGGTTGCAGTAATTACTGGGAGATGAAGAAGCTTGGACAGGATAGAGTAGCATGGGCAGCTGCATCAAACCAGTCTCAGGACTGAAGACCATAAGAACAACAACAACATCACACCGGAAACAGTGGACCTAGGGATGTTTAGGAGTGTGAAAATCTCGTGCACAGACGTATGACACAAATGACACCCAATCACCTGACCACGTTCGAAGTCCGTGAGTTCCGCGGAGCGCCTCATTCTGCTCTCTCACGATGTCTAACGACTACTGAGGTCACTGGTATGGAGTACCTGGCAGTAGGTGGCAGCACAATGCACCTAATATGAAAAACGTATTTTTTGGGGGGTGTCCGGATACCTTTGATCGCATAGTGTATGCTGGCGGGAGCTTAAGCACCTGGCAGGGTCACTCAAGCCAGGCAAATCGAAGTGCTGGGACCGGACGAAGAGCACTCCACAACGAGCCCCCTGAAAGCTTCAGATTAGACGGCCTCCGGGAGGCTCAGACAAGAGGCAGGAAGGGCTCTTAGACGCGGTGAAGTCAACCTTCCCAGAAATAACCCCGAAGAAAAATCACACAGCTGCTGCCTTGCAGTTAGGTGATTGGCTTACTAAAGGCTAGAGGAAGTAATCCTTGGTCAAAAATTACTGGCAAGCCACGAGGCCAAAATGTGGCAGCCCCATCAAATGTCTAGCCTGACTATGGGGTGGCAGCGCGTACCGGGAACTTTAAATTTATTCATGATCTTCAAAGAAACGAGCCGGATGGATTAAATAGAAGACGACCCAGACAAGAAAAGGACAAATGATTTGGAATAGTGGAAAAGTTCAGCAGAACTGAATCAAAGAAACATTAACATTGCAACCGTAACAGAAACGAAGAAAAAGCTGAGAGGAAGGACGTAATGATTACAGCGGTGTAGGAAGTGACGAAAGAGCAAGCAGCGGATTAGCTATATTAGTGGATAATAAATGGGAAGTTAAAATTGAAGATGATACTTACATAAATGACAGAATCATAACATCGAGATTCAGAACAGATGACGGACATCTAACAGTGATTGGGGTGTACGCTCCTAATGGTGGAAGAACGTAAGAGCCTGAGGCCTTTTATGAAACCCTACAAAGCGAAGTAGATAAATACAACAAATTAATCTACGGAGATTTAAATGCCAGAATAGGAATTAATCCAGTAATTTTAACGGTGGGAACTTTTAGCAAACAACAATAAGTGATAATGGAAATTCTCTTATACATTTTGTCTCAAAAAATGGATTGACAATTACTCATTCTTTTTTTAGGTAGAGAGATTTACGTAAAGATACTTGGAGCGCGAGGGGACAGAGCTCAGTAATAGATCATGTGATCGCCAACAGTAAAATACGCAAGTCAGTTCAGGATGTTCGTGCCTTCAAAGGTAATGACGTTTACTCGAATCACTACCTAGTAGTAGTAAAAACAGCTCTGCTCGCAATATGGAAGAAGACAAAAAGAGTTGAGACAAGAAGGGAAGAAGGTTTTAAGGTCTACCTACAATAGGAGACGGCATAAAACATCTATACCAAAACAGACTGAATCTCTACCGAAACCAGAGAGACACAAGTGATAATTTAGGAACCGAATGGGGAAATGTAAAGTAATGTATTGAACAGGCCGCAAATGAGTCACTAGGAAAAAAGAATAAGGAAAGAATTAAGATGAAATTTAGAGTTTGGAATGAAGATATTGCAAAAGTAGTTGAAAAGAAACGAGCGTGTCATGCATATTTACAGGAGGAAACAGAATCTACGAACAATAATATAAAGAGGAAAGAAATAAAGTAGAAAGCATTGTCAGGAAAACAAGTGAAGAATCGTGGAATAACTTTGTGAGCAGAACTGAACACAACATCAATGGAGGACAGTCCATAGTGTACAAGATGATAAAACATTTAAAAAAGACTGAAAAAAGAGATAACAAACCTAAATATGATACCAAAGTATAACTGGATTGTACATTATAAACATCTCTGGTGTAATGAAAATCAATCTTTAGAGGAAGACATCCCGCCTTCCCCCTGAAATGGATGAACCGTATGATGGCTATCTCATAACGATCCAAGAAGTAAAACTAAGCGAGGCCCTGAAGAAAACAAAAAACCAGAAAGAAACAGGCCCCTAGGGCATAAACACCAAGTTACTTAAATACGTGGGATTGTATTTAAAACTTAGACTCCTCCATTAAAACAGTAAATGTTGGCAACGACTGCCGGATCTCTAAACCATGGAGTTGCAGATGTCATTCAAGCCTTAAAAAACGTAAACGAAATGACTGCAATATTTACCGTGGTTTAAGATTACCGGGCACAGAGTAGAAGATTTACAATGAGATAATAACCCAACGTCTACTTTTACTGCCGAAAATCTGTTATATGAAGAACAAAGTGGATTAAAAAAGAGCAAGCTTCTGTACTGTTAAAGTTTTCACACTTTCGCAAATTATAGAAAGACAAAGAGAGTTCAACAGTATTTATATACTTAAAGAAAGCCTTCGACCATGTAGATAGAAAAATCTTATGGAACCTACTACACAGGGAAGGATATCCTTAGTGAGCCGTGCTGGTCCCGGCTTGTGCGTTGGTTTAAACCTTGACTGTTACTCTGCGTTTGGTTTCCCGCGGTTATTGCGGTTATGCCGTGGTTCTACCTCTTTCTACGTGTGGCAGCAGCGGTGTGTATCGGTATTCACACCTTATACTATCTTTGGTCTGGTGCTTATTGTTTCCGGCTAGCCGGCGTGCGGCAGTCGGTCGGTTGGTGTGGATTAGACAGGAAATCTCCGCGCGGCGCAGTGGGCCCGGCCAGCTGGCAGTTTCTACGTAGTGTCGCGAGTGTGTGGGAGCTGTTCCGATTGCTACGAGGTTCGTGGCTCACCGACACAGGACATCAAAGTTGAGTGGTGATTTAATTACCGAAGCCAGTCTGTTCACATTGTGCTGTTGGTTTTCATGGTTGGGTGTTGCGGGTATTCCCGTGAGCAACAGCGAGTGTTAGCCGGCCGGAGAGGCCGAGCGGTTCTAGGCGCTACAGTTTGGAACCGCGCAACCGCTACGGTCGCAGGTTAGAATCCTGCCTCGGGCATGGATGTGTGTGATGTCCTTAGGTTAGTTAGGTTTAAGTAGTTCTAAGTTCTAGGGGACTGATGACCTTAGAAGTTAAGTCCAATAGTGCTCAGAGCCATCTAACCATTTTTGAACAGCGAGTGTTAGAGTTGGCGAAAGTTTGGCCACCATCCGGTAGAGTTTAACTGTATTTTGGTTGTTTGAAGTCAAAGTGTACCAGCGGAATTTTCTGTCTTGTGGCCGTTAGCGTTCCGGTTACCTGCCCTGGCCGCTGGCGTTTTGTCCTTTCCTCACCACGTTGTCGCTGTCTATCACATGTGTGTAGTTTTGACAGCTTATGTATACTTGGTTGGGGGCGGCTACACGTTTTGCGTTTTGGCATTGGAGTTCCTTGTGTACTGGTCGGGTGGAAAGCAAGTCGTCTTGTCGGTGGGTCCGTTGACTCTCTTGGTTGGGTTGCTGGCGGATCGGATATACACTCCTGGAAATGGAAAAAAGAACACATTGACACCGGTGTGTCAGACCCACCATACTTGCTCCGGACACTGCGAGAGGGCTGTACAAGCAATGATCACACGCACGGCACAGCGGACACACCAGGAACCGCGGTGTTGGCCGTCGAATGGCGCTAGCTGCGCAGCATTTGTGCACCGCCGCCGTCAGTGTCAGCCAGTTTGCCGTGGCATACGGAGCTCCATCGCAGTCTTTAACACTGGTAGCATGCCGCGACAGCGTGGACGTGAACCGTATGTGCAGTTGACGGACTTTGAGCGAGGGCGTATAGTGGGCATGCGGGAGGCCGGGTGGACGTACCGCTGAATTGCTCAACACGTGGGGCGTGAGGTCTCCACAGTACATCGATGTTGTCGCCAGTGGTCGGCGGAAGGTGCACGTGCCCGTCGACCTGGGACCGGACCGCAGCGACGCACGGATGCACGCCAAGACCGTAGGATCCTACGCAGTGCCGTAGGGGACCGCACCGCCACTTCTCAGCAAATTAGGGACACTGTTGCTCCTGGGGTATCGGCGAGGACCATTCGCAACCGTCTCCATGAAGCTGGGCTACGGTCCCGCACACCGTTAGGCAGTCTTCCGCTCACGCCCCAACATCGTGCAGCCCGCCTCCAGTGGTGTCGCGACAGGCGTGAATGGAGGGACGAATGGAGACGTGTCGTCTTCAGCGATGAGAGTCGCTTCTGCCTTGGTGCCAATGATGGTCGTATGCGTGTTTGGCGCCGTGCAGGTGAGCGCCACAATCAGGACTGCATACGACCGAGGCACACAGGGCCAACACCCGGCATCATGGTGTGGGGAGCGATCTCCTACACTGGCCGTACACCACTGGTGATCGTCGAGGGGACACTGAATAGTGCACGGTACATCCAAACCGTCATCGAACCCATCGTTCTACCATTCCTAGACCGGCAAGGGAACTTGCTGTTCCAACAGGACAATGCACGTCCGCATGTATCACGTGCCACCCAACGTGCTCTAGAAGGTGTAAGTCAACTACCCTGGCCAGCAAGATCTCCGGATCTGTCCCCCATTGAGCATGTTTGGGACTGGATGAAGCGTCGTCTCACGCGGTCTGCACGTCCAGCAGGAACGCTGGTCCAACTGAGGCGCCAGGTGGAAATGGCATGGCAAGCCATTCCACAGGACTACATCCAGCATCTCTACGATCGTCTCCATGGGAGAATAGCAGCCTGCATTGCTGCGAAAGGTGGATATACACTGTACTAGTGCCGACATTGTGCATGCTCTGTTGCCTGTGTCTATGTGCCTGTGGTTCTGTCAGTGTGATCATGTGATGTATCTGACCCCAGGAATGTGTCAATAAAGTTTCCCCTTCCTGGGACAATGAATTCACGGTGTTCTTATTTCAATTTCCAGGAGTGTAGTTGGGACGACTACCTGTATCCCCTAAGCGAACGTTAATATTTCAAGTGCAGACCGACCCCCGGAAACTTCTGAACGCCGCTGGCTGTACTGCCTTTTCTTATTGGTGTTTGATTGTGTATTTTAATGACTCGTAGCCGATGATTTGAATTTAGATGCTTTTAGTTGGGCTTTAAATAATGGGTATTCAGCCGCTTTAAAAATGAAGGAAGTTGTGCCCTTAAGCCTGTAACCTCCCCACAAAAATTTAAATTGAAATTATAATAATTATTATGGATAGCGATTCTAATTTTTGTGTGACCTCAGAACAAAACTGGTTCCTATTTATTATCTCCGTGCATAAATGCATTCACATTTTATGTACCCACAAAATTCTTTTCTCATTTAATGTAAGCTCGAAACAGAAAAATTCCTAAACCTCATAAAATTCAGTAACCTGGTAAAATTTGGGGGACAGCAGTGCTGCGTCGTGGCCCTGTAAGATAATTCTGAATAAAAAGCAAAAATTCTTACCTCAATAAGAAAACGGCGAATATATCTGCTCTTACCTAAAAAATTTTTTGGCACAGCTCCGTGCAATGCTGGCTTATACATTTGATTTGTGAAAGGAAGCAACTGATTTTTTTTTAAATGAATGCTTTTTTTAAAAAAAATTACTTTATATTACCAAAATTATTACTAGGACATTTTTAAAACATTTGGATGACAGTTCAGATACATTACTAGATATGCGCGACGCTGCTTCTTTACCTTATACAATAATACTCCATCTCCAGATTCCCGACCAGAGCAGACTGCAGACAAACGCGGACAACCTCAGACAAGCGACTAGCAACAACTAACTGCTACAGTTACACAGTTCGTACTGCAGTCAACACTGCTCTCTGGTCAGCGATTCTCATATCGCAGACAGCGCATACCTCTTACAAGCCATAAGACTGTGTGACCTATTCAGTCGATAGGTAAGCTCGGAAATTTGCCCTGTAATGTTTGGGCAACTAAATAGTTATATATATTCGAGTGTAACTGACAGCCGCTCATTTTTGGCCCCTATCCACAATTTCAGCTACCTGTTCTGTCTTGCGGATTTAACCAGGCGTTTTACTTAGCAAGTAATAAGTGATAGAAAGGCTATATAAAGGTACAAAAATAAGAATAATGACCAACCATGCTGTATAAAAGACGTACCAATAAAATAGCGGTTCGACAAGGGTGTAGCTTATCACCGACACTTTTTTTAATATAAAGGGTGGGGCTATTAAAATTGTTTCTGGAAATATCTGGGACACTACAATCCGGGTGAAAATTTTTTTTTAATAAAAGGTGTTCGTCTCCAAAGGGGACATACAATGACACGAAACTCGACCTCCGCCCCTCTTCAATGGGAACCCCCCTCCCAGTTTTTATTGCGGATTCGGATTCTCCGGAAAAAATACGTAACTTTTGTATGCAACAACTTTATCATTGCGTGATGAATAGCGCTGTAATCGACACAGATCAAAATGGGTTAAAACCGTAGAAAAATGATAGGGGATTGTTCGGTATGTTAATCATTGTGCCGTGAAAGACGGACAAGGAAACGGCGGAGCGAAACGGTAGTGGTTCACTTTGCTGCAAACATTCGAACAGCATACATCTCTTCCTATGTGTGGAACGATGTTGACGATTGCAGAGAGGGTAGATTTCATTGCTTCGTACTTTCCGTCAAATGTCCATGTAGGACAGGAGAACCTGCATGCGAACCTGTTCTTCAACGACAGTTCCTTATTGCAACCAGAAGCGTTCGACCATCACGAAGAATCCAACCACGCCCTGCTACGAACGAAAATGCCACACTGGGTGTTTTAGCTGTAACTGCTGCAAATCGATTCGCGGATAATCGCACGAGGTACAGGAATTTCGCGGCGAAGTGTTCTGCACATACTGCATGAACACAAATACCACCCATATGACCTGTCGTTGCATCAAGCCCTACAGGCGGACGATTTCCAAAGCCGCTTGAACTTTTGAATTTGGATACAACAAAAACTAGCAACCAATGACGATTTTCATTCCCAGGTACTTTTCTCTGATGAAGCAATGTTTACGAATCGTGGTCACGTGAATCGGCATAACATGCACTATTTGGCAGTGGAGAATCTCCACTGGTTTAAAGCAGGTCGAGCTTCAACGCCCCGGAAATCTGCACTGGTTAAAGCAGGTCGAGCTTCAACGCCTCTGGAGTGTCAATGTTTGGTGCAGTGTGTTAGGATCTAATTGTTCCCTATTTCATAGACGGTAATGTCAATAGTGGAATGTATGGCGAAGTTTTAGATAATATTTTGCCAATACAACGGAAGATGTTCAAATGGCTCTGAGCACTATGGGACTTAACATCTGAGGTCATCAGTCCCCTAGGACGCTGAACGAGGACTCTGTACCAGCACCCAGCGCCAGCCGCCGAGCAGCACAAACGCACAACGTCAAGGTATCGACATGCATGGTACCCACTACTAACATAGCCTATCCTTGCACAACCTATCGCAGGCAGCAAGACAACCGCTACTGCTCTTGCCGCCCGACCTAACTTTCGCAGAGGTTTTTTTCCCTTGGCTCTTGCTTTGGCACTTTTTTTCCTCTGCCCTTCAAACCGCTACCCTTCGTCAGGTTTCGACCAATCTATCTCCAGATGAGCGCGTATTAATAGTTAATCCTAACCAGACGCACGCAAACATCGCAGTACCCTCAACCTGCGACACCTCACATTAGTGAATACTAACCCTTATGCAGAGATGGCAGTAGACCTTTTGTGTTGGCCATCATGCCGGTGTGGGCGTGGAGGGGCTCCACCTCTTTTTTTTTTTTTTTAAAAAAAGTCCCCTAGAACTGAAAGCTACTTAAACCTAACTGTTCTAAGGACATCACACACATCCATGCCTGAGGTAGGATTCGAACCCGCGACCATAGCGGTCGTGCGGTTCCAGACTGAAGCGCCTGGAACAGATCGGCCACTCCGCCCGGCAAACGGAAAATGTCCCAATTCAAACAAGACTGCATATGTGGTTTCATCATGGCCTTCCAGCTCTTTATTCATGGATATCTCGAAGTTCTGAATCGATACTATCCTGTTGATGGAGTGGATGTGAGGACGTCCTGATGAGTGGCCGGCGCGTTCACCCGGCTTGACGCCTTCAGATATTTTCCTGTGGGGAATGCTAAAAGAGAAATGCTTCCTGGACGTACCAACAACCCCCCGCAAATACGCGGCAGCGAATTGTCACTCAATGAGCGATCAGTAGTGAAGACACACAAAGAGACGTAGGACTGTCTTTCAGAAAGACGGTTGCAATGTGTACTGCAGCAAACACACCATTTCGAACATTTGCTTCAGTAAACTTGAAGATTTGTGAGAGCAGGGGGACTCACCTAAAACAAGCGCCCCGATGGTGAGAGGCAAGGGGAATCACATTAACAAAGCACCCTGAAGGGAACAAAACACATGTCCACGTCGTTGTCCCTAGGTAGCGATAAATGTAGCTTTTTCAACACTGATAAACAAACAAATGATCTGTTCAAACCGCTTTCCACTTTATCGCCTTCTGTGAAAGTAATTACAACAAACATATGGAACAATTCAAACAACTTTCGGTGAAATTAATAGCAAGGGTGCAATGGAAATTCCACTGTTAAATGCAGAAGAGAGCAGATAGATGGAAAGAGTATATCGAAAGTCTATATGAGGGCGAAGACTTTTTCTGATAACATGATAGAAGAAGAAACACGAGTCCATATAGAAGACATACATGATCCAGTATTAGAATCAGAATGTAAATGATCTTTGGAAGACCTAAAATCGAATAAGGCAGTAGGGATAGGTAAAACTGCATCAGAATTTCTAAAATCATTAGAGCAGGGGGGCGAAAAACGACTGTTCACGTTGGTGCATATGAGTTTGGCGATATACCGTCTGACTTCCGGAAAAACATCATCCACACAATTTATCACGGTATAAGTATATATTTTTTATTTTTATAATTATATATTTTACAATTTTGGTTGGGGTGGCTTTAAATATTGTGGGCCAGCATGAGACTTTTAATTAACTTATACCGCGATAACACTCATACGGACATCGGCTGCCCCGAAGTACGTACGATACAATATACACTCCTGGAAATGGAAAAAAGAACACATTGACACCGGTGTGTCAGACCCACCATACTTGCTCTGGACACTGCGAGAGGGCTGTACAAGCAATGATCACACGCACGGCACAGCGGACACACCAGGAACCGCGGTGTTGGCCGTCGAATGGCGCTAGCTGCGCAGCATTTGTGCACCGCCGCCGACAGTGTCAGCCAGTTTGCCGTGGCATACGGAGCTCCACCGCAGTCTTTAACACTGGTAGCATGCCGCGACAGCGTGGACGTGAACCGTATGCGCAGTTGACGGACTTTGAGCGAGGGCGTATAGTTGGCATGCGGGAGGCCGGATGGACGTACCGCCGAATTGCTCAACACGTGGGGCGTGAGGTCTCCACAGTACATCGATGTTGTCGCCAGTGGTCGGCGGAAGGTGCACGGGCCCGTCGACCTGGGACCGCACCGCAGCGACGCACGGATGCACGCCAAGACCGTAGGAACCTACGCAGTGCCGTAGGGGACCGCACCGCCACTTCCCAGCAAATTAGGGACACTGTTGCTCCTGGGGTATCGGTGAGGACCATTCGCAACCGTCTCCATGAAGCTGGGCTACGGTCCCGCACACCGTTAGGCCGTCTTCCGCTCACGCCCCAACATCGTGCAGCCCGCCTCCAGTGGTGTCGCGACAGGCGTGAATGGAGGGACGAATGGAGACGTGTCGTCTTCAGCGATGAGAGTCGCTTCTGCCTTGGTGCCAATGATGGTCGTATGCGTGTTTGGCGCCGTGCAGGTGAGCGCCACAATCAGGACTGCATACGACCGAGGCACACAGGGCCAACACCCGGCATCATGGTGTGGGGAGCGATCTCCTACACTGGCCGTACACCACTGGTGATCGTCGAGGGGACACTGAATAGTGCACGGTACATCCAAACCGTCATCGAACCCATCGTTCTACCATTCCTAGACCGGCAAGGGAACTTGCTGTTCCAACAGGACAATGCACGTCCGCATGTATCCCGTGCCACCCAACGTGCTCTAGATGGTGTAAGTCAACTACCCTGGCCAGCAAGATCTCCGGATCTGTCCCCCATTGAGCATGTTTGGGACTGGATGAAGCGTCGTCTCACGCGGTCTGCACGTCCAGCACGAACGCTGGTCCAACTGAGGCGCCAGGTGAAAATGGCATGGCAAGCCGTTCCACAGGACTACATCCAGCATCTCTACTATCGTCTCCATGGGAGAATAGCAGCCTGCATTGCTGCGAAAGGTGGATATACACTGTACTAGTGCCGACATTGTGCATGCTCTGTTGCCTGTGTCTATGTGCCTGTGGTTCTGTCAGTGTGATCATGTGATGTATCTGACCCCAGGAATGTGTCAATAAAGTTTCCCCTTCCTGGGACAATGAATTCACGGTGTTCTTATTTCAATTTCCAGGAGTGTATTTTAAACACAGCGCGCGACTCAACGCCTTCTAATAAATAGTTTACGTGAGCGCTGCTATTTAGAAAAGAAAATATCCGTATTCTTACGCAAACTGTAATTATTAATATGGGTCTCAGGGGCTACTGGTTATTTATGTACCAAATTACATAAAGCTTAACTGAGATATTGCGGAATGTAATGATTTTCAATATTTCTTATTCATTATTTGCAAGGCAAAACTGGAGAGAATCTCGTCTGCCGTTAGGCGGCCAAAATGAGACATACTGAACTCATTCAGTGTTGTGAATTTTGGTAACTGAAATTAATTTTAACTTCGAAATTAATGAAAGATCAAAATTAAGAAGTCTCTCGCATTTACATTTAATATTATGATATGAAATTTTAATTAAATAATAGTCAGCGTAATGGCCGACTAAATCCTGCTAGGGGAGATGAGCTCCCTGCACTATGAAGTTCTGTAAAAATTGTGTTAATTATAATTAATGGTTGCGATCATGCGAGGTGACAACTAAGTCAATAATACACACTTTCTAATAACAATTTCTATTGTTTTTCAAAAATACAGATAAGACTTAATTATCAGACAGCACTACAATGGTGGCCTACCGCTAGACGAAACAAAACTGGAGAGATGGTTCAGTCAAAGCATTGGCTCTGACCTTCATGGCCTATGTTACACAGAGGTTATACAAAAAACTGTTTTGTTAATTACATAGATATTTGATAATAACTTACGTTCTTTACTATTTGTTATACATCGCGCACACGTACAGTCTTGAAATAATTTATAATTCACACGTCTCATAACAAAAACTTCCTTTTCATTTCTCCAAATGTCCATTTATGTGACGTACCGTCACAAATTCCAAAGATTGCAAGATCTGACAAGAGCGAGAACTATTGCACAATCAGCTTAACAGCTCATGTGTCCAACTTGATGACAAGGATAATATACAGAAGATTGGAAAAGAAAACTGAGGATGTGTTAGATGACGATCAGTTTGGCTTTAGGAAAGGTAAACACAGTAATGGGACAACACCAGCATCACCCCACATTGTGGGTTGCCTATTTCAGGGGCAAGTATACATTCGGGGGCAACCTATGGTTCTCTTTTGATTGATAGGTCCTTTACCTATTCTGCTAAGGCCCCTGAGGATAATCCACCCTTTTGATTGACAGGTCCTTCACCTACTGTTCAGTTAAGTGGTTTTTTTTTCAAGAAACCCCCACCCATCCCTCGTCCCCCCCTCTTCTCCCTGTCCCCCTCCTCCCCCATCCCTCTGGGAATTCCCCTCACCGATAAAAGCGCATTTTTCACAACACACTTAAAGCACGATCCTGTCTGTAGCAGTAGTTGCCATGATTAGATGTCGAATATCGCTGAAACACTCACACATCCTGTGCGCTCATGTCCTGAGGTCCACACACTGTGCGCCAAACCCCTCATATGCTGCCAGCGCCAACGTTCAGAGGTTGGTGAAAACTACTGCCGCGATCACAGCCGCATTCGGGGACACGCGATTATGGCATAGGGCAGCCCCCCTGGATACGGAGAGCATTCAGGGATGATTGGAGTGGTAGGAATTCGGATTTTACCAATAAGTTCCATGCATACACCTGTAATTTTGAATCTTCTCTCACGCAATACACACGTCCACTTCTGTCGTGCTTAGCCAACACACTGGTCGCTTTATCAGCCTCGCTGCTGTGGGATGATCAAACAGGTCGGCGTATTCTTTGTACCTGACCAACCTTCACAGGCTGAGCTATTCCGCAACTTGCAGTCGCGCAAGCGTCGTGACCACTTCTGCCACCAAGCGAGGTGGCACAGTTGTTAACACACTGGCCTCACATTTGGGAGGACGACGGTTCAAATCTGTATCCAGCCATCTTGATTTAGGTTTTCTCTGATTTCATTAAATCACTTCAGGAAAAAGCTGGTGTGGTTCCTTTGAAGGCCAAGGCCGACTTCCTTCCTCATGCTTTCCTACTCCGAAGGGACAGATGAAATTTCAATTTCTTACCTTCACAGGGAGAGACGAGCATTGTAATAAAATGAGGTGTATTAACCGAATTTATTAAGCAATATGCAGTATAAACCTGATATTTACAACTTCTCTGCGCTGTTAGCTTAAGAGACTTCTTATGTGGCGAGCTTTTGGTTACTTTAAGGGGGTTCGAAAGTGAGGTGTCCTACGACTGCGGTAGATCTTAGCACTCCGTCATGAGCCAGAAATGAATTTAATATTCTAGTCCTATGATGCAGGACGTAGCAGCTATTCAGCCGATTGGAATGATTTTTTACGTGTCTAGAAAATACTTAAAAGGAAATATAGGCTGTGCACCACTGTTAAAGGGTTTTCACAACAAGTAACGATGCTTTAGCGATTTGAGAATGTGTGTATGCCTCGATTTCTTCTGCCTTTGAAAATAGCTCGTATAAAAGGAGCAATGTACATATCACCCGAGAATTTTCAGCTGTATGGTCGTAAACATCGCTGTCTCGGATTGAGTAAAGCGGATTTTTTAAACTGGTGTCTCTGTCGGCTGGAATTGTTTAGAACTACTGTATACATCCAAGCCACAGCTGTTTTTTAGCGCACCGCAGCTGGCGGCGTTTGTTTCACTGTGCACCGCGGGTTTTGGCAGAAGTGGTCACGAGGCTTCAGCAACCGGAAGTTGCGTATTGGGTCAGCCTGTGATGGGTGGTTAGGTCCGAAGAATGCGCCAACCTGTCTGGTCTTGCCCGCGGCCACGAGAACTGGCGATGTGACCTATGTGTTGGGTGAGCGCAACAGAAGCGGACGTGTTTGTTGCATGAGAGAAGATTCAAAATGATGGGTGTTTGCACTGGACGTATTGATAACATGCGATTTCCTACACTTCAGTCATCCCTGGAGGCCCTCCATGGTTGGAGGTGGTTCAATCCGCCATACGCGCGCGTCTACGACTGTGACTGCGATGACGACGGCAGTTTTCACCGATTTCTATGCGTTGGCGCCGGCGGCGTATGATGGTTCAAATGGCTCTGGGCACTATGGGACTTAACATCTGAGGTCATCAGTCTCCTAGAACTTAGAACTACTTAAAACTATCTAGCCTAAGGACATCACACACATCCATGCCCGAGGCAGGATTCGAACCTGCGACCGTGGCGGTCGCGCGGATCCAGACTGAAGCGCCTAGAACCCCTCGGTCACATGGCCGGCATATCACGCGACAGATCCTTTCCTCCCTGCTTCTTCGTCCCAGTGTAACTGAGAAAACTAGCCAACTTATGAATTCTATATTACTTTTGTAAACCCAATCGCAACACCAAAGGGGGTTTATTCTCTCAAACGTTGCGGCGTACAAGAGCTCGGATGTATTTAGTGATATGATTTACGTGTGGTGGAAATTTCATTACTTGATTTGCATAATGTTTGTGTGTAACACTCAAACGTAGAAAATATGGTTCATTGCGAAGAAGGATGATCGTAAGGTTGAGGTGAGTGTTTCAAGCGATCTATTTGATTCCTGTATCCTGTTAAACAATTTATTTGATAGGGTAGTGCAAATGGTTATTTCACTTTTTTTTTGGTATCGAAATGGCGTCAGCCCTCCCTTTGTCTTCAGTATTAACCAACAGAACACTGTATTCTGAGGAGAGATGAAACCTCCGTCCGCATATTTCGAGATGTTTGCTCATGCAGACAAACAGGGAGTGGCGTCTTGAGAAACACAGAGGTAGGAAGCGAGTCTGGAATTTCTCGATCAGCAGAATGCCACCACATGATGCTTTGTTTGGGGGTCGCGAGATCAAAGGAGGCGGAGATGCGGTCTGTTGTATTTAGTAACTTTATCTGTAATTAGGACATTGGGCCGTTTTGACCTCCGTGGCGGTGCCTTGACGATAGACACAAGCGCTGGAGACCCCAAACGGTGGCTACAGTACTGCACTTAATGATCTGTAGACCCTTTTTGCAGGGTTTAACTATCAGTGCAGTATGGCTGCTCCATGTTTTTCAATATGTACAAAACAGTTTGCCATTGAGATTCTAGCAATTTTTCCATCTGCAGAAAGTGGCGGTGGGCTTCGAAATACGTCATAAACTTTTAAATGTATAATTGCTTTGATTTTTCCATCTGTGCTTAGACACCAGGGTGCTTCGAAAAGTGAGGAAAATAGAAAGTATGAGGCTTAACATCCGTGCTATATTTTCTCTTGCGTTGTCTCTGGAGTACTGGATTTGGTTTCGTGAATCCATAAACAACACTGTGCACGCTCTGCACCGTTATTCGACTCCCTGATAACTGCTGGAATAGCTTAGAGAGCCTGTATAGGGAGAGAGTGGCCAACCGGACGACACGGCGGCCATTTTTCTTCCAAACTGCGGGCGGGACTTTTGAATGGCCAGTAGTGGAGTACACACTCACCGAATCAAAAGCACAAGACAATATGGCGAAATCATTCGTTAAATGCCTTTCTTTACAGCAATAATAGGCTCATAGTAGCCCACTACGTACAGCACAGGAAAATTTGATACAGTAGCTGAGGAGTTTTTGGCAAACAGAACACAGCATGTTGTTATCAATGGAGAGACGTCTACAGACGTTAAAGTAACCTCTGGCGTGCCACAGGGGAGTGTTATGGGACCATTGCTTTTCACAATATATATAAATGACTTAGTAGATAGTGTCGGAAGTTCCATGCGGCTTTTCGCGGATGATGCTGTAGTATACAGAGAAGTTGCTGCATTAGAAAATTGTAGCGAAATACAGGAAGATCTGCAGCGGATAGGCACTTGGTGCAGGGAGTGGCAACTGACCCTTAACATAGACAAATGTAATGTATTGCGAATACATAGAAAGAAGGATCCTTTATTGTATGATTATATGATAGCGGAACAAACACTGGTAGCAGTTACTTCTGTAAAATATCTGGGAGTATGCGTACGGAACGATTTGAAGTGGAATGATCATATAAAACTAATTGTTGGTAAGGCAGGTACCAGGTTGAGATTCATTGGGAGAGTGCTTAGAAAATGTAGTCCATCAACAAAGGAGGTGGCTTACAAAACACTCGTTCGACCTATACTTGAGTATTGCTCATCAGTGTGGGATCCGTACCAGGTCGGGTTGACGGAGGAGATAGAAAAGATCCAAAGAAGAGCGGCGCGTTTCGTCACTGGGTTATTTGGTAACCGTGATAGCGTTACGGAGATGTTTAATAAACTCAAGTGGCAGACTCTGCAAGAGAGGCGCTCTGCATCGCGGTGTAGCTTGCTCGCCAGGTTTCGAGAGGGTGCGTTTCTGGATGAGGTATCGAATATATTGCTTCCCCCTACTTATACTTCCCGAGGAGATCACGAATGTAAAATTAGAGAGATTAGAGCGCGCACGGAGGCTTTCAGACAGTCGTTCTTCCCGCGAACCATACGCGACTGGAACAGGAAAGGGAGGTAATGACAGTGGCACGTAAAGTGCCCTCCGCCACACACCGTTGGGTGGCTTGCGGAGTATCAATGTAGATGTAGATGTAGATGTAAAAATTATTAGTTACTTGCATTTATCTCATTTAAAGTTCGTTTACTAGACATATTGCAATGAAAGGAACGTAAATAAAAAAAATATAGTGTATAGCATTTGTTTTGTATCGGAAGTGCATAACGCTAAAGATTAAACGTACCTGTATTACGTCAGATGAATGAAAGTCGTAAGCAGTTGTTTACTTGTGACATGCAAAAAGTGTGAGACGTATTAGTACTTCTTGTCACGTCTTCAAACTTTTTGCATGTCGCAAGTAAACAATTGCTTACGACTTTCTTTCATATATATCTCGTAGATAACAAACGAAAAAGATTACAAAAATCAGGTAACGTTAAATGTAGGCTACAGTAATAACGACTAAATATAACAAGAAAACTATCGTATCCCTTCTACCCCACAGTAACTAGGCCTATTAAAAACTGTCTTCAGGAGTACCTACACTTATTTACTACGAATAATGTTTCAGCAACCACGGCAACTGCGGAAAACGTGCTTACAACTTGCCTGCGTCAACAGTCAGCAAATAATACTGAAACCAAAATAATGCCTAGTGTTATGATTCGGAACGAAATAAAATTTGACGCCTACCGACTTCATCACAAAACGCTTCATTATTTCAACTCGTATTTAAGATCGCAAACGCTAATTACGTACTAAAAACGATATAGAACTAAATCGAACATGCATGCACAACGCGTAACAAGTCTCGCAATAATTCAAATACTTTTTAATCGCTTCCAAAAGTCCTCTGAACTTCAATTCAACTCAAAAGCACGGTGAACATAGGAAGCGCGAGAGACGTTTGGCAGAAAAATGGCGCCAAAGCTAATCAACCAATCACGGGTAACTTCACCTATGGCCACGCACTTTGTATACAGACTCTCTAGAATAGCTCAGTCTCGCTTGCCACCTCGCAGAAACATCGGGAACTAATAGTATTAAGTGGGAATAATACTTAAAGATACAGAATGAGATTTTCACTCTGCAGCGGAGTGTGCGCTGATATGAAACTTACTGGCAGATTAAAACTGTGTGCCCGACCGAGACTCGAACTCGGGACCTTTGCCTTTCGCGGGGAAGTGCTCTACCATCTGAGCTACCGAAGCACGACTCACGCCCGGTACTCACAGCTTTACTTCTGCCAGTATCTCGTCTCCTACCTTCCAAACTTTACAGAAGCTCTCCTGCGAACCTTGCAGAACTAGCACTCCTGAAAGAAAGGATATAGCGGAGACATGGCTTAGCCACAGCCTGGGGGATGTTTCCTTTCTTTCAGGAGTGCTAGTTCTGCAAGGTTCGCAGGAGAGCTTCTGTAAAGTTTGGAAGGTAGGAGACGAGATACTGGCAGAAGTAAAGCTGTGAGTACCGGGCGTGAGTCGTGTTTCGGTAGCTCAATGGTAGAGCACTTGCCCGCGAAAGGCAAAGGTCCCGAGTTCGAGTCTCGGTCGGGCACACAGTTTTAATCTGCTAGGAAGTTTCAAAATTATTTCAAATTTAGTTAAGTACACTATTTTAGCAATGTTAAGTCAGCGTGTCACTTTTGATTTTGTAGGCGTATACGAACTAAACATAGCACTGCTGTTAGCTAACGGTGGTAGCGACAAGAAAGGAGGGAAAGTCAGTTATGGTACGAGAAAGACCACCAAAAATTAAAGAACAATCGCTGTTACCTTTTCTATGTTCCCTCGGAGACCGGTTGAGATCTACATGCATTCATCATCAGCAACTGTTCTTGCTGGGTTTGAAACCAATTGTTATTGACAAGGTGTGAGACTCCCACCCAGTTCCTGTCGGTTAGGATATTTTTACAATCATTTTCCTCAGTCGTGGCTGTGAGTGGTACACCATTCCTTGCAGACACGCTGGACAGTCAACGTCGATACACATTCAAATCGCGCAACTTCATTCAAGGCTGTCATGGGCGCGTCCAAATACGATAGCTGGTCAGGGTGGCCGAGCGGTTCTAGGCGCTACAGTCTGGAGCCGAGCGACCATGCCTCTGGCATGGATGTGTGTGATCTTCTTAGGTTAGTTAGGTTTAAGTAGTTCTAAGTTCTAGGGGACTGATGACCTCAGATGTTAAGTCCCATAGTGCTCAGAGCCATTTGAGCCAAACACGATATCTTCTTTCCGCCGTTTCGTCATGCCTGCACAAGGACCCATGTTGATGCGCCGATTCCATACAACCGACTGTCACATACACAACACTTCACACACGTACGTCACCGATGGAAGATAACGTGACCGCCAGTAGCCACACCTACTGCCTCAACAGCGTTCCAAAGTAACCGTCCTATCAGGCCTCTGAAGGGCCAACGGTACCTACCGACCGTCATGTCATCCTTAGACGAAATGCCACGCTGGATGCAGATGTGGAGGGAGATGTGATCAGCACACCGCTCTCCCGGCCGTTGTCAGCTTTCGCGATCGGCTACTACTCAATCAAGCAGCTCTTTAATTGGCCTCACAAGGGCTGAGTGCACACCGCTTGCCAATAGCGCTCGGCAGACTGGCACGTTCACCCATCCAAGTGTCAGCCAAGACCGACAAGCTTTTTTTCGCTGATCTGACAGGAACAAGTGTTATCACTGCAGCAAGGTCGTTGGCGTCTTCGGTCAAGGGGTGACCAGAGTCTTATCCTGTGGACTTAATGGCCCACTAAAGGTTGCCATTACATCGGCACGTGACGCTCATGCGGTGCACCAAAGGTGGCCGACAGGAAAGGCGGGAAAGCCCAGCAGTGAATAGCGGGCTGACTGCCAGACGGGGCCAGTGTGCGTCGGCGGGGCGAGCGTGACGCCGCCGGCTGACGAAACGGCGCCAGCACGTGGCTCCGAGCGTGCACACGGAGCGCCCGCGCCGGCCGTTTCGTCACTCCGCGCGCAGGGGCTGTCGGTGGCGTGGGACGAATGGGAACACAGGCCGGCTGCGGGAGGTGACGGCCAGCGTCAGGCTGCTGCTTGTTTGTAAAATACGAGGGCGTTCAGTACGTGATGCATTACATTTTTTTTCGCAGCCAGTTTCGATTGAAAAAATGCAGAATTTGTTGCGGGACATCGTGAAATATTCCCGCTTCAGCCTTTTTAGATTCATGAAGTTCACTTAGGTGGCGGCGCTATACGTAGTTTTAAAAATTACGTCTGTAAAGGAGGTGCGTTCCAAGCAGAGAACTGTCACTGAGTTTCTTTTTGGCGGAAAACCGAAGGTTCGTAGATATTCATAGGCGCTTGCGGAATGACTACGGAGACCTGGCAGTGAACAAAAGCACGGTGAATGGTTAGACGAGGTGTCTGTCATCAACGCAACGAGTTCGCGCAAACCTGTCCCATTTCCCGCGCGCCCGCCGGCCGCACGCAGTTGTGACTCCTGCAGTGTTGGAACGTGTGGACACTCTCATTCGAGGTGATCGACGGATCACAATCAGACGCCTCGCTGCTCAACTGGAAGTCTCTGCTGAGACACTCGTCAACCTCTTGAGGCACTCAAAGATGTTCTTCCCCATCCATTCTACAGCCCAATCTCGTACCTTCCGACTTCCATCTGTGGGGCCCAATGAAGGATGCACTCCGCTGGGAGCGCTACGTGGATGATGGGGAGGTTACTGATGGGCGACGTTGGCTCCGACGTCGACCGCTAAGAGCGTTACCATTCGGGCATACAGGCCCCAGTAAGGGAAGTGGGCGTAACGTGTCGCACTGAACGGAAATTATTTTGAAAAATAGGGTTTTGTAGCCAAAAGAGTGGGGAATGGTATAGTATACTGGAATCCAAAATAAAACCAATCTGCTCTCAGAAAAAAAAAATTGTTGTTACTTATTGAACGCCCCTCGTATGGTAACAACCGCCAAGTCCTGTTAGTAAAATAATTCTTTATTTACTGCCAAGTATCATAAAACTAAATACAGTGGCCTACACGGCAGAGCTATTGTGGCATCAAATACCGTGAAAATCATCTTGCGTCACAGCCGTCAGCGCCCGTGGGGGTCCTGAGAAGTAATGCCCCCGATTTTTTATGTGAAAACTCTTAAGGCTTTTTAAATACAACAAACGTTATTAACATTCGACATCTTTAGTTCTCGTTGTCCCGTCACAGCACAGCCTCACTATACCAGAATGAAGTAAGTGCGAACTGCGTAGCGCAGTCGGGACGTTAACGACAGTGGGTTAGTTATAAATTGCAGTCAAACTTTATATTGGAGTTGAGATGGAGAGAATCTCCTTGGTTTGAAGCAAATAAGTTTCCTGAAAATAGGTTACAGAATTGCAATAGGCAAAAACGATTGGTTAGTTTCTATCAAGATTATTCTCACATATACTTATGTGAGGTGTTGGACCATAAACCACTTAGTAAGATTCAGTCTATTTATTCGGACTTGCTATTTCAAAGCTAATTGCCGGAACATATAAGAAACAAGTACAAAGCAGTCACTTGTTCTTGGTTAGCACTGAAATCTAAGTAATTTAGACAAAGACTGACAGCCTCTGTTCAACACTATACCAATGAAACTCCAAAAATCCTACTTGACCTGCAGTTCCTGAGTGTCCACCAGAGTCTATCACCGTCTTCTCGTAGTTGAAGTCTTTATCCGCTGTATCGGCTGCTATGGGCCTACTCGGCCCCGCTGGCGTCTCGCTGCGGAATCTCCAAACTGCCGGCACTGGCTCTGAATCTGCATCTAGCTAGCTATTCCGCTGTCTGGCCTTTTATTTCATTTCTCATGTACTTGGGTGCACACGAGTTAATTTGTTTCACACGACCCTTTAATTTCTAAGTGATCGGATTGCACAAGAGTGCCCATGGTTCCACACGACACTCTCGTTTCTAATTGGTCGGCTTGTGCAAGAATGCCTTCGCTTCCACACGACACTTTCGTTTCTAGCTGCACACAACTTAATTTGGTTCCACAAGAGTCTTTTCCACACGTGACTGACACTCTCTGTTGCTGTATTATCGCCCTGGTGTTTGCGTCATCCATTGCGCAAGTTTAATTCATGCTGCTTCCTCTGGCAGGAAGTCAAACACTAAGTTATTTGATCTACAAGCCATACCTGGCAGCCTCCGCCTCTTATCTTGTCCCTACGTCATGGTGGACTATTTCTTAATGTCGGCTGCCTGTTTGCCTAAGGACCCTGGAGTCTTATTATGGTCACAAAAGCAACAATAAAAATTAAAATTTTCTACGGTCACAACATCCTGTCTACACCTTTGCAGCCCTTTGCCGCTAGACGGCTATGAATTGTAGCGCATACCATGGCGGTGTGTAACGTAACTGCTGTACGCAGGTGCGCGAGAAGCAGCGTGCTGCAGTCAAGATTCTGGTTCGAAAAGTTCGTCCACATATGGAGCACTCTCTCCTTCAGCAGGACCTCCAGGAGGACCTGCAGAGGATTAATGCATGGTGCGACAGCTGGCAGCTTTCCCTAAACGTAGATAAATGTAATATAATGCGCATACATAGGGGCAGAAATCCATTCCAGTACGATTATGCCATAGGTGGTAAATCATTGGAAGCGGTAACGACCGTAAAATACTTAGGAGTTACTATCCGGAGCGATCTGAAGTGGAATGATCACATAAAACAAATAGTGGGAAAAGCAGGCGCCAGGTTGAGATTCATAGGAAGAATTCTAAGAAAATGTGACTCATCGACGAAAGAAGTAGCTTACAAAACGCTTGTTCGTCCGATTCTTGAGTATTGCTCATCAGTATGGGACCCTTACCAGGTTGGATTAATAGAAGAGATAGACATGATCCAGCGAAAAGCAGCGCGATTCGTCATGGGGACATTTAGTCAGCGCGAGAGCGTTACGGAGATGCTGAACAAGCTCCAGTGGCGGACACTTCAAGAAAGGCGTTACGCAATACGGAGAGGTTTATTATCGAAATTACGAGAGAGCACATTCCGGGAAGAGATGGGCAACATATTACTACCGCCCACATATATCTCGCGTAATGATCACAACGAAAAGATCCGAGAAATTAGAGCAAATACGGAGACTTACAAGCAGTCGTTCTTCCCACGCACAATTCGTGAATGGAACAGGGAAGGGGGGATCAGATAGTGGTACAATAAGTACCCTCCGCCACACACCGTAAGGTGGCTCGCGGAGTATAGATGTAGATGTAGACAATGCCACGCCACATACGAACGTCGCGACATCCACAACATTCCGAAGCGTTGGGTTCACTGTCGTTGATCATCCATCATACAGTCCTGAGTCGGCCCTATCCGATTTTCATCTGTTCCAAAAACGTACGAAACACCTTCGAGAACTTCACTTTGATATCGATGAAGCGGTGCAAGCAGAGGTGAGGTTGCGCTTCCGTCAAAGAAATCAAACATTCTGCGGTGAAGGTATGAACAACGGCCCTGCCGCAGTGGTAACACCGGTTCCAGTCAGATCACCGAAGTTAAGCGCTGTCGGGCTGGGCTAGCACTTGGATAGGTGACAATCCGATCTGCCGAGCGCTGTTGGAGAGCGGGGTGCACTCAACCCTTGTGAGGCAAGCTGAGGAGCTACTTGATTGAGAAGTAGCGGCTCCGGTCTCGGAAACTGACATGCGGTCGGGAGAACGGTGTGCTGACCACATGCCCCTCCAATCCGCATCCAGTGATGCCTGTGGGCTGAGGATGACACAGCGGCTGGTCGGTTGCCGTTGGGCCTTCATGGCCTGTTCGGGAGAAGTTTAGTTTCGTTTTTAGAAGGTATGAACAAACAGGTCTCTAGTTGGTAGAAACGTGTTCGTCGCCAGGGTAACTATGTCGAGAAATAAATATGCAGACACGAAGAATAAAGATGCAGAAAGTAAATAACGTTTGTTTTATTTAAAAACCTTTAATATTTCCCACTTAAGAAATTCGGAGGCATTACTTTTCAGCACGCACTCGTGAAACCAATTACACTGTCAGTAGTAAAATTCACTACAAGAGTTACTCCGTAGTCGCAGGCTGTCATTAAAAGGCCCCACTATTTCCTGTGGGGGCATCCTCAAACTCTGGATAGCTACTAAACTTTTCTTGTATGTACTATTTTATCATCCAAGTTCTATTTCCGTACAAGGCTACACTCCAGAAAAATACCTAGCAAAGACTTAAATTTATCAGAATGAATTTACCACTCTGCAGCGGTGTGTGCGCCGATTTGGAACTTCCTGGGTGATTAAAACTGTGTGTCTGAGCGAGAGTCGAACACGTGACATTTGCCTTTCGCGGGAGAACTTCTCTGAAGTTGAAAGGCAGGAGATGAGTTACTGGCAGAAGAAAAGCGGCGAGGACGGGCCGTGAGTCGTGCTAGGGTAGCTAAGTTTGTAGGGCTGTTGTTCGCGAGAGTCGAAGGTCTTCGTTTCGAGCCTCGGTATGGCACACAGTTTTAATCTGCAACTTAAATTTATATTCTAACATATTTCTCTTTGCTATTTTGTCATATAATGACATTAGTGGGGATGCGCGGCAGTTACGTGATACATAATGGTTGCAGCACACATCAGCAATCAGGCACATCTTAGGTTCGGTTTACTTGTAATAGCAACGTTACCGTTTTCGAATTTACTCATTGATCGTCATACGGTTTACGTGCTTTTATTGCTTTTATCACAGTATTCGGTTAACTCGTTTACAGGTGAGCTGCCGTGAAATGACGCCGGGAACATTTATTTTCACTGTCTTTCTCCAACGAATAACATTCGCGCTATTCCTGATGTTTTCACACATGCTCCCAGGGATCTTCATCACTCTTCGCGTTCGTTGGACGACCATACGAATTATCTACACGCACCACCTGTTTTTAATCATTTAAGTATTTTTTGAAAGTATGTAAACTGTAGTCTTATACAGAAGTGAAACATGGGCTCAGAAAAGTAAGGGCTTTATTTCAGTAACGTAAACCAAAACTAAATTGTGGCCTGTTACTGCTGTAGACAATAAACGTTCTGAACTTCTCTCTTTCAGAAAAGTTTATTTTTCTATTGGCAGTCTATATTTTAGACTCTCTTTACTTCTTTTTTCGTCAGTTAGTTTTCTACTTATTAAAAGAACTCGTCTCATTTCATTAAAGTCTTTATTTCATTCCCGTGAACTCCAGTTATGTTTTCCAATTTCTCCTTGCTGTCCTTTACTGCTTGGCACATTTGGGGCACTGAGAATCCGTATTTCTCGATCGAGAAGTCTCTTCACCCTGAACGGGTGACCGTGTGGTGTGCAATGTCCAGTAACGGAATAATCAGTGCGATATTTCTTGATGGGTCGAAGACTACCGAACCGTACGTGAAGGTTTTGGAAGATGATTTCATCCCCATTATCCAAAGTGACCCTGATTTCGACAAGATGTGACGCATGCAAGACGGATCTCGACCCCCATCGAAGCAGGAGAGTGTCTGATGTCTTTGGGGACCGCATTCTGGCTCAGGAGTGCCAGAGGCCATTGGTATGGGCCTCGATTGGCTGCCATATTCTCCGGATCTGAACAAATGCCACTTCTTTTTTGTGGGACTATATTAAAGACGAGGTGCACAGAAATAACCCTAAAATCATTTCTGAGCTGAAAACAGACATTCAGGTGGTCATGGACAGCATCGATGTTTCAGCACTTCAGCAGGTCAACCACAATTTCGCTATTCGTCTGCGCCACTCATCGCCAATGATGGCAGGCATATCGAACATGTCATAACCTAGATCCGAATATTTGTAACGACGTTTGCACGTTGAATAAAGTGACCGCACACCGTAATTTGTAACGAATTCACTTTTTTTCCGTATAGTTCAATAATTGTCATTTTGTGTCTTCCAGCTATCTTTAGAGTGAGTCGACATATAAACTACAGTACTCATTCCTTCGTTCCAAACCACAGAAACACAAGCACCAGAGACGTTGATCGGCAGTAAGGCGTGTGCATAAATTAAAGCTGTTTATACGTGGTCTGTCCTTGCCGAGATATCTGTATGTCTTATTAGCGGTAGAGAGGCGACGTCTTAGCGCTGGATTCCATAATTTTTCTGGTTGAAACCCGCATGTTTGTTAGTTAAATGCTTCGCAAAATGAATTTCAACTGCTTCTTTTACCAAACAGCAAAAAAAAAAAAAAAAAAAAAAGAAACAATATGAAATCGACAGTTTCACACCGCACATTGTGGCTTGCGCCGAGCAGTTCTAGGTGCTTCAGTCCGGAACCGCGCTGGTGCTACGGTCGCAGGTTCGAATCCTGCCTCGGGCATGAATTTTTGTGATGTCCTTAGGTTAGTTAGGTTTAAGTAGTTCTAAGTCTAGGAGACTGATGACCTCAGATGTTAAGTCCCATAGAGCTCAGAGCCATTTGAACCAATGCACTACAATAACACAATCTAAGCTTCCACAGCTCCATTTAAAACTTCCGGGCTGAGAGGCCAAGGTTGTGTTGAATCTTTCTTTTCAGTTACCGATTTATCTCTGAAGATGTCTTCCACAGATGGAGACGAAATTTCAATGAATAGTTTTATACTTCGACCACGGCACTTTTACAGCGCGTAGATGTAAACGTGCCTGCTTAAAAGATCTCACATTAGTTTTGTAGTTATATACACATCGCAGGTAAAATTCTACGTGTTACTTTGCTAATGACTGAAATGAAGTGAAACGCGAGGATGAAAAACACTGTAAAGAGTTACGTTTGTTAAAGAGGAAACATCATTATCTAAAAACAAACCTCCATAGCGTCGGAACTTCATCAGTATGCCGCAACAGGTGGCTTAGTTTTTCTATATTGGTCACTAAACATCTTACGGAAGAACTGAGTCTTCCGTGGTATTTTTCAACAACTCCTGTGAATATAAGTATAATTCCTCATAATTGTCTCGCTCCTTCCGCCATTCCTGCTTCCCTCTAGTAAATTTTCCTTTTAGAAGAACTTCATAGCTTTCATGTATAGTTTCTCGGTGTTTCATATTTACTGATTTTTGGTGCCGTGAAGAGCCAGCACTTTCAATTAGTGGTGAGGTACTAACCCCCTTCTACTAACATGTGGAGCATGTCACAGACCTTTGTTGCAGTTAATTTTGATTTATTCAGAGAAATATAATGTGAGACTAATAAGGACACAAAAACTAACGGTTTGCGATCAGGAAAACGAATTAAAACATCTAGTGATCTATCTAAACAAATCTAACGGTCCATTTCCATCAGTATGGTCTCCCACCGTGGGCGCAGAGTTTGTTAAATTTTAACTTAGCATGTCACCAGCAAGAAGTGACATAAAAATTTCTATCCTGGGTTTAGGCGAATATGTCTTATGTAGCAGTGAATTCTATTGATCAGTTTGGTTGGTTGGTATGGGGAGGGGACCATACTGCGAGGTTATCGGTTCCATCGGATCAGGGAAGGATGGGGAAGGACGTCGGCCGTGCCCTTTCATAGGAGCCATCCCGGGATTTGCCTGAAGCGATTTAGCGAAATTTCGGGAAAGATTAATCATGATGCCCAGACGCAGGTTTCTACCCTCGTCCTCCCGAATGTGAGTCCAGTGTGCTAACCACTGCGCCACCACGCTTGGTATTGATCCGGAAAATTTGTTTATTTTTTGTAGTGCGCGTAATGGATTTCTTGAGTCGTCAAAAGTCGAAGTAAACGATAAGTTCGGGACAGTAGAACCATACTGATCCAAGTGACATTTTTTCTTTATTAGAACTTTTCGCATGGATACATGGGAGAAAATACAAATTTTCCTGCCACATTGATCCATGCACAAAACCCACAGTCTTCTGCAAAAACGTCTGTCTCTCACTCCAGAATGGACCTTACTTTGAAAAATACACCCTGCCATACGGACCCAAGTGAAAAACCACACTTGAATAGTTACGGCTTTAAGTTATGGCTCCAAGTTACGGTTCTCATTTAGTGCTAAAACTAAAGTGATCCAAGTGCAAAATATTATGAATGTGACTTATAGTTTGGAGTTCTGGTAACTCGTTGCATTAATGTCAAAATAGGTGCAAAAGAAGAGGACAGACATTTTCACGCCTCAGGGATGGGTAGACCTCATGCGAGACTGTCGGAAGCGTAAATCTTTCATATTTCGTGACATGACTGAGTTCCTGGATTTTGAAAGCCTATCAGTTCACTGCAAAGACCACCAAACTATTTGCAGAGAGGACACAAAGATATCGCAAATGCGAAAAAGGTCCAGTCCTTATGCATAACAGTGATGATTACAAAGAAAAGCATAAAGCGATTGACCTCAAACCTAACGTAACAGATTTGCTAGCATTTCTGCTTAGCCTCTGAAATTACATACCTGCACAGGCTAGGGCAGCAAAGCCAATACCATACAAAAATACTCAAATTTGTTCCAACAGTTTATCGTCCTTTCTACCTATCAATTCCACTTTTACTCAGAAGAGGAAAGGGCGATGACGACCAGCACGCCGAAAAAATGATGCCCCTCCGGATTTGGAGATGATTAAGTTTGATTACTTCCTTGCATCTTCAGTGCTGCGATGTAACACAACTGTAATTTTGTTGTTTGTTCGTATGAACGTGATCCAACTGTTTTGTTTAAGGCAGAAACGAAACTTTTGAAATCTTCCAACAACATTTCAATAAAATTTTAATTTACTCATTTTCATTGAAGATTAAATCTTAAAAATGACCCGTTTGCATAAAACATCCACTATAGGGTTTCTCTAGTTTTTTGAAATGAGAGTGTGGTTCAGATTTCTCCAGTTGTGTTTAAATAAGAAAGAGTTCCTAAATTACTTTTGTAGCTAACCTATTATAGCAAGACAAAGTGTGGGATGCTTATTGTACAGAAATACGGTTTACTGTACGAAAAAAAGAAAGATTAAATTTTAACGTGCCGTCGACAATAAAGTCATTAGAGACGGACCGAAAGCTCAGTTTGAGGAAGGATAGGGAGGGAAATTGGCTGTATCCTTTCATAGGAACCATCATGGAATTCGTCTTAAGCGATTTAATGAAACAACGAAGAACTTTAATATGGATGGCACGGCAGGGATTTGAAAAATATTTTATTAATTGTCGAAGAACAGTTGGAAGCACAAAATGGTTCAAATGGCTCTGAACACTATGGGACTTAACTTCTGTGGTCATAAGTTCCCTAGAACTTAGAACAACTAAAACCTAACTAACCTAAGGACATCACACACATCCATGCCCGAGGCAGGATTCGAACCTGCGACCGCAGCGGTCGCGCGGTACCAGACTGTAGCGCCTAGAACCTCTCGGCCACTCCGGCCGGCTTGGAAGCACAACTTCGTCGTAAAGTTCTTATAGTGCCTCGTTTGTATTTATTGTACTATGTGAGGGCAAGGCAAAATGACAAAGAAATGTTGTTAATATCAATTAAATTTGGATTTCATCATGTCAATTGTTGCCCAGACCAATATGTTAAGTGTCAACTGAACAAAAATGCGTTGACGTGTATTGACTTAAGAGAGAGTATCGTATAGAAATAAGAGCATTTTGATCTGTAAAAACAGTCTCTCACTACTAGACCAAGAAATTCTCACCTAGACTTTGACCTATACAGCAAGTCTGCAAATATAGGCAACTGAATGACAAGAAGAAAAAAACGAGATTGGAGTGACGTATACGAGGAGGCAGAACTTCATTTGTAGAAAGACGTTTCCACTTCGTTGACGCCCGTATTAAATCTAGTCAGTACTAAGCTGTATTTCTGACCATAAAACAATGTCCCAAAGCTTAGATTGTCGTTTAGTAAAAGTTTATTTTTAAGATAGTGGGTATATTTCTCAATAATTGTACTTCGATATTTTTAGGAAGCTGAAGGACTGTACGACTTGTTATTGGGATACTACATAAATTTTTATCACAATTTTCTGTACCTTAACATGAAATTGTTTTACCATCCAACCTACAGTTGGGTATTTTGTAATGGTCAGCAGTATTTCCAAAGTAAACACAAATGTGTAATGGTTGTGTGATTAAGCGACCGGATAGTACGTGTCGTGGGAACATGCATGCATTGGCTAAATAAAGGTGTATTACAGTTCGTTGGCATCGTATGCGTCCAGGGGGCAGCCACATACTTATCATCACACACCCGATTACTGTACTATTATACTATCCTTCCTCCACGAAGGAATTATCTAAATGGGACCGAATTCAGTAGATGTGATTTTCATGTATAGACAAACAAATAATCACAACTTCAGAAAAATTGGGTGATTTATTCAAGAGAAAGAGCTTCAGAAATTAAGCAAGTCAGTAACGCGTTGGTCCACCTTGTACTCTTATTCATGATCTTATTCGGCTTGGCTTGATTGATAAGTTGTAGGATGTGCTCCTGAGGGATATTGTGGCAACTTCTGTCAAATTGGCACGTTAGATCCTCAAAATCCCGAACTGGTTGGAGGGGCTTGCTCATAATTCTCCAAACGCTCTCAACCAGCGACCTTGCTGGACAAGGTAGGTTCTGGCAAGCACGAAGACAAACAGTAGAAGCTCTCGCCGTGTACGAGCGGTCATTGTCTCGCTATAATGTAACCCCAGGATGACTTCGATGAAGGACAACAAAACGTCGACGTACCGTTGTGCTGTAAGGGTGCCGCGGAGAACAACCAACGGGATCCTGCTATGAAAAGAATGGCTCCCCCGACCACCACTCCTGATTGTCGGTCTGTGTGGTGGGCGTCAGTCAGGTCGGTGTCCCACCACTGTCCGGGGCTTCTCCAGACCATCAGGGCGTATCATGGCAATCGGGCTCGTTTCCAAGCGGGGCTCATCACTGAAGACAATTCTAGTTCTGTCGGTGAGATCCCCGACCGAAAAAAATGTCTGGAGACCCTCCGGCAAGAGGTCGGATACCAACGTGATGGTCGGCCGCCATACGACCCGACAGCTCCTTATCATAGCAGGACCTTGTGATCGAACCCGCCGATTCTACGTGTGGCCGATTCGTTGTATTAAATAATTCTCGTACGAAATCGCGCAGAATCGTACTGTCTTTACGAAACGTAGTTGAAAAAAAAAACTGTTAACTACGTACATCTTTCCTTACGTCTTTCTTTCTACTAATTTTGTTTAGCTAAATACATTTTCAGTGCCCATAACGTTAGTTGTTTGCTGCTGTGTGAAAGTCCCGCGCCAGCCGTCCGGATGAAAGCGAGCGCCCTTTTGGAAGCGGGTAGCGGCCGCCCCCTCCTTTGACGCCTAGCGGACACTGGCACAAAAGCCGGCCGCTGTGACAGAGAGGTTCTAGGCGCTACAGTCCGGAACCGCGCTGCTGCTGCTACGGTCGCAGGATCGCATCCTGCCTCGGGTATGGATGTGTGTGATGTCCCTAGGTTTAAGTAGTTCTAGGTCTAGGGGACTGATGACCTCAGATGTTGAGTCCCATAGTGCTTAGAGCCATTTGAACCATTTTTGAACTGGCACAAAAAATCTTAACGGTGTCTCCGCGCCCGCGTTCCGCTGCTTTTCTCAAGCCACAATACAGCCGTTCACTCACCCCCGCTAACGTAAACTTTATACTGAAAAATGTTACTGCAAAAATTGTTAATAAACCTTCTATGTTCAACAAAACTTATGATCGGTGTACCTAATGGACTTTACACTGCAACGAGACCATTTAACATGGGCTTCTACCCAAAGCACAATGTGGATCAAGGGGTTCGATGCGCAAATTCGGTGGGGCACACAGGATTGTACAATGTCTGACCCGCCTGTTATCAGATCCATCCACACCGCAGTAGCACACCACAGCAGACTCGAAACCTTACCTTATTTTATTTTTGGTCGCTAGCTATGAAGGAGCAATTTTGAAATCTTTAAACGTTTTTCTTTTACTTAATTTTAGTGGTGACAGTGCCTTTCAATGCCTGTACTTTTTAAATTTTTTTAATTCTGTAAATTTACTTCGAAACAACAGGAAGCAAACTGGGACTCGCCAAGTGGCACCCATCTTTACTTCGGTCTAGGGAGCTGCAGTCGTGGACTGTGCGGCTGGTCCCGGCGGAGGTTCGAGTCCTCCCTCGGTCATGGGTGTGTGTGTTTGTCCTTAGGATAATTTAGGTTAAGTAGTGTGTAAGCTTAGGGACTGATGACCTTACCTCTTAAGTCCCATAAGATTTCACACACATTTGAACATCTTTACTGTCGAAAAACTTGTTACGTAAATCATGAATTAGCAATCCAAGCAAATTTAAATTTGTAACAAAATTAATGTTATTCAATGGACTGTAGTTTATTACTTTGAACAAAGCGACCGCATTTAAAGATGGTGTTATAAACCAAAGAAACTTATTAGATTGAATGTCTCCCTCTCTCTACTATGAAGCAGTTCGTAATAATAATGAATTTGCTTATCACACCATGTACTCAATTATTAAACAAACAAGAAATTTAACTTTCAAACCGTAATTACACAACAAGCATGACCAGGAAACGGGACTGGTGATGGCTTGGGGCAGAAATTTTTGGAGAATAAGTTTGCACATCATCTATTTTTTCGTTTCAATGTAAGTTGACTGTAATCCATTACATATTCTGAGATCAAACAAACAAGTCTATAAGATTAGTGCTTGCCTTGAGCTGCGAGCTGGAGGGCTCACAGTACTGTTGGTACAATTTCGGCCGGCTCTTCACGTCCCCAGTCATGGACTTTCTTATTGATAGCCACGTCACAAGCAGCAGCCATCTTTACTCGTCGGAGCGTCGGCCGAATTCCATCATAAAATTATTCGTCTTTCCGAATTGGTACATACTGGAGATGAACTTGGGGCATAAAAGCCGCTGCCGTCCGAATATTTGGTTGCACTTTTTTTCACAACTTTAGCAACATATAAGCGGCTCTATCACAGCGCGATACACATGCTGTGAAGGCTCCCACGCAACTGACTTTCTATCCGCCGTCTTTTCCCTTGGTGCTCCTTTCGCCAAAGTCACCTCCACAACTGGTCACGTAAAACCCTTTGTACTTCCCCTCATCTTATTTTGTACATTTGTTTAACATATTAACCCTGCAAATTTGCCCTGGGGTGGTTAGTCATTACAATTTTTTCATTGAATGGCAATAACATTTTCCTTTTCGTTAATTAACAATTAAGTATGAAGTATTTTTTTATGTCAATGAGCTTTGCATACAAACATAACACTTTTACACATTCATTTGCTGACTTCTTTTGCATCCCTCTGTAACACCTAATATCGACCTTTCAACATGCCAATACCCTAAAGCAAAGTTAAAAAATGTTTAAAAATTTTTTTTTAACGGTGGCATCACAACCTCTGTAGTTGTTATCCGCTGGATCCTTACAGCACAACGGTAAGTCGGCGATATTCTACACACCGTTTCATTGTCCTTCATGGCAAGCCGTCCTGGGTTTACACTTCAGGAAGATAACGCCTGCCCGCACACGGTCAGAGTTTCTACTACTTGTTTTCGTGCTTGTCAAATCCTACCTTGATTAGCAAGGTCGCTGGATCTTACCCAGTTGAGAAAGTTTGGAGCATTATGGACAGTGCCCTCCACCAAACTCGGGATTTTGACGTCTAATGCTCCAATTGGACAGAATTTGGCACTATATCCGTCAGGAGCACATCTGACAGCTCTGTCAATCAGCGCCAAACCAAATATCTTCTTGCATAAAGGCCAGAGATGGACCAACGAGTTATTGACATGCTCAATTTGTGAAACTCTTTCTCTTGAATAAACAACCCAGCTTTTCTAAAATTGTAGTCAGTTGTTTTTCTGCACTTTTACAGCACATCTACCATTTTGCGTCCCATTTGGAGAGTTCGTTTGTTTGCACAGGAAAATAATTCTAATACAGACAGGATATGTCTGGAAGCATGGTCCTCAACAGATAATGGTTACAGTTTAATAAATAAACCGTTTATAGAGATAGGGAGTACAAACATCGTATGATAAGCTTCCCTTGTTATCAACACTTAGTTTTATAATTACAATTTTTAGACACTGAATTTAAAGTTCTGTTCAGTCGCGGTGTTCCAGGTAAACCCAAGAGAGCTCCATTAACGCAATGCGGGAAAAATTAAGAGTTCGCGAATTCATGCGAGGTTTTGCTAAGTAACGAACACCACGCTGCAAAATATGCTGCATAAGTAATTGTTCTGAGTCCGGGAGCATACTAAGAAATTTTGTAAGCCCGTACCCCAATCGCATGAAAACTTCCAAGTACTTGTAGAAGCGACTGATAAATTTCTGCTCGCATACAACACTGTCTTCACTGTCAATCTGCCGTTGGCAAATGACAAAACATTTTTTATCAGTCTGCGAGGTGCCAGGGTTAGTAGCGTATTTAACACTAAATTCTTCTAGAATCTTCATATGGAAATGATGCTCTAAGCCCCCTCTTTTTTAACTCCGACTTTTGCTGTTGCACATGGATTAAAAAGAAACGCGAACTGACTGTAATCGACCCTGAAAGTGGAGTAGAAAAGTGTGACATCTGTAATAATTTAATTTGATAGAAATTAATTTGATAAAGGAAAGTTTCATTAACGTAGTGAGAAATGAAAGGGTTGCTCTACCGATCAACAGAACGAAAGTTCTGTCCAAAATAACAATTTGATTTATTATGACTGAACTCAAAATAATAAACAAACAATGAAACATTCACAATACATCAAATAGGATACTCAAATAAATGCTGTGAAGGTGAAGTTGTCCATAAACTAGATTGTGACATTTATGACCAAGTGGTATGTGGAGCCAATTCCTTGTAACTCAAATCTTAAGAGAAACACCCAGCCCATCCAAAATTGATTGCTGCTACAGTAGGGAGAACTTACCCAAGACAGAACCACGTCAGAAAAGACGGGAACAGGCGCGCTCTGCTGACCTCTGATTGTCGCATAGCAAAATTCCCTAATCTGCAGGTGCTGCGGACATAAATTAGCAAGCTGTCTTCTTAACTGCAAGGACACGATCTGGCATACCGGAGCGATGGCTGGTTGCTTCGACCTCCTGTCGTGGTGATGATAATGTCGCGAGTATAGCCCGAAACAAATTATCCTGGTCTGGTTGTTCCAGACTAAAGACTTCCTAGCAGCACAAATGCGCCTATGAGGAAGAAGGCTCGCTACGCAATCACTGACGGTACAGTGATTGATTTTAGTAAGCAAAGTCACACAGTAACTCCGATACAGTCAACTTTAGCCAAAACTGCTCAAGACAGACAACATAGGCCACTTGTACGCAGAACGCTCAATTGCCAACTGTACTCGGAAAGTTACTCTGAAGTTGAAACTTCAGCAACTTCGTCACAGTTACAACTAAATGAAAGTATATTAGACAGCCAACGGAAGGCAGGCTGTCCAGAGCAGCGAGAGCTCAGTCTTGTACCCTACTCCGACCGAAAGGCGAGAGCCGACTCACTCAAGAGCACTCTTACAAGCCGAACACAGAACATTCCCGCCCACCACGGCAGTGGCTGTGGTTAAACGTGCCAGTCAGCAACTCGAAAACCGGCGGAAAATTCCACTCTATTGCCGAAAAACTACTATTCCACCAATGGAGATACTTGGCTCCAATTTCTGCGCCGATTTTGCTACTTCACGGAGCTATCCCTTGAGCAAGCCAGTCACAGTTATGATTTTGCAGAAAACGCTGGAATTTGCCCACCAAGACTGCCTGGGAACACAAGTCATTCCCACGCCTCGCTGGTAGCCCGTCAGAAAGTGTTTTCACTGTTTCTGCGAAGTAACGGAATCTCTAGCCCCAGGCGCTCCTTCAGGCCTCTGTGGGCGTGTCGCCACAGCTCTTATGACAATGCCAGCGTCTGGACAGCATCCACTAGACTCCCTCACACCCGTCGGCATAACCCTTTCAAGATCAGCAGAACATGCCTGTCACCGGAGCACCTGGGTGACGAGAGATGCTGCATGGGAAGTCCGCGTGTGAAGCAATAGCAATTTTTCACCAAATGCAATTAGAGGAAAATATTCAAATCTTCTGAGTTGTCAATACTAGCCTTGTAATGACAATACTCAGCCATACTTCCCCAATCGAATTACTCAGAGTAAGATATAAACATGAGAGGGGGCAAGTCACTGTGTGCATCGTAAAGGCATGCTACGTCTCGAGTCATCAGTCTTCTGACTGGTTTGATACGGCCCGCCACGAATTCCTCTCCGCTTTTTCATCTCAGAGGTAGCAATTGCAACCTATGTCCCCAATTATTTGTTGGATGTATTGCAATCTTTGTTTTCCTCTACACTTTTCACCCTCTACAGCTCCCTCTAGTACCATGGAACTTATTCTGTGATGCCTTAACAGATGCCCTACCATCCTGTCTTTTCTTCTTGTCAGTGTTTTCCCTACATTTCTCTTTTGGCTTATTCTCTGAAGAACTTTCTCATTCCATAACTTCTTAGACCATTTAATTTTGAACATTCGTCTGTAGCACCACATCTCAAACGCTTCGATTCTCTTCTTTCCAGTTTCCCATAGTCTATGTTTCACTACCATTCACTGCTGTGTTCCAACCGTACTTCTAAGAAATTTCTTCCTCAAGTTACGTCCCATGGTTGATACTAGTCGACTTCTCTTGGCCAAGAATGCCCTTTTTGCTAGTGCTGGTGCTTTTTATGTCCTCCTTGCTTCGTTCGTCATGGGTTATTTTGCTGTTTAGGTAGCAGAACTCCTAAACTTCATGTATTTCGTGATTAGAAATTCTGGTGTTAAGTTTCTCGCCATTCTCATTTCTACTACTGCTCATTACTTTCGTCTTTCTTCGATTTATTTTCAATGCACATTCTGGACACATTAGAATTTTCATTCCATTCAACACATCCTATAATTCTTCTCCACTTTCACTGAGGATAGCAATGTCATCAGCGAATCTTATCATAGATATTCCTTCACCCTCAATTTTAATCCCACTTTTGAACCTTTCTTTTATTTCCGTCATTGCTTTTTCGATGTATAGATGAACAGTAGGGCAAAAAGACTACACCCACCCGTGCCTTACTTACACACACACACACACACACACACACACACACACACAGACACACACACACACACACACACACACACACATTTAATCCGAGAACTTGGTTCTTGGTCATTCACTATTATTATTGCCTCTTGGCTCTTGCACGTATTGTATATTACCCGTCTCTCCCTATAGTTACCCCTATTTTTCTCAGACTTTCGAACAGTTGGCATCAATTTATATTGTCAAACGCTTTTTCCAGGTCGACAAATCCTACGAATGTGTCCTGATTTTTCTTTAGTCTTGCTTCCATTATCAACCACAACGTCAGAATTACCTCTCTGGTGCCTTTACCTTTCCTAAAGCCAAACTGATCGTCATCTAACACATCCTCAATTTTATTATCCATTCTTCTGTATATCATTCTTATCAGCAACTTGGATGCATGAGTTATTAAGCTGGTTATGCTACAACACTAGCACTTGTCTGTTATTGCTATCTTTGTAAATGGGTATATGATGTATGGTACATCGCCAGTCTCATGCATTCTACACACCAACATGATTAGTCGTTTTGTTACCACTTTGTCCGATGATTTTATATGGAATGCTGTCAGCCCCTTCTTCCTTATTCGATTTTAAGTCGTCCAAAGCTCTTCTAAATTCTGATTTTAATGCTGGCTCGAACTATAGGCGTACATCTAAGTACATCAAGCAACTTTCGCTTACGTGCCGATTCCTCGAACATGATACAATATGCCAAGTTAATTGGGCGGTACACGGTATTTCTTGGCTGCAATTTATCGCCCATCCGCAAGGAATTTTTAATCAACGAAAACTATTCAAAATCTTATTACTACCGCAAGTGTTACGCATCAGTCAGAACGATAATTTTACTAGCTCTTCTTCAGGGACCTTGATTTTGTTTCTGGGCACCAGATGCGGCATTTATTTATAAATTATTTTGATTAATCAGTCAAAAATAGTGTTATACTTAAGTAACTATTTAACCAATCTGTAGATTGACAGGCTGATTTAGTATCAATACTTTTTATATTTTGTTTGTAGAAATTTTAATTATCAGAATCAATATTTTGACTCATTACTAAAAATTTATTTAGCAATAGAAAATATGGTACTGTCTTTCGACAGTGATGGTCAAGCGGTGTTACGTGACTCTTTCCATCGCCTAAAGCGTGTGTGAAGCTGATAATTTTTGAAGGACAAAGGTGGAACTAGATTCAAGTTCAGAAAAAAATAGAACACCTTAAAAGACTAGAGACAGGAAGTTCATATTCACAGGACATGTACGTTTGTATGTTCTGAAGAAATGATTAACATTTCAGCCACCTCGGTTCAGCATGTGTACTGTTGCCTAGTAGGCACAGGACCCGCCACGGACCCTGACAACTTGTTCCTTGCTGATGGCATCTTCTTCTAAAAGGCGTGAATGGCGTCCTCTGATATAGCGACCCAAGCTGCATTCATCCGGTTCCAAAGTTCATCTGTGGTGGTCGGCACTGGGGCAAAGCGCTGCACCTGTCGTTTCAACTTATCCCAAACATTTTCGAGTTATGACAAATCTGGAGATCTGATGGACCAAGGCCAAAGGCTGAAATCCTATGACACCAAGAAGACAAGTCTTCGTGCAGCAACATGTGGCCACACATTGTCTTGCTGGAAAATGGCGATTTTTTGCTGAAAAATGGCGTCTGGGCTTTGGTGCAGAAAGGGTATGGCTACGGATCGCAGGATGTCATTCACGTAGGTCACACTGCTCACAGTGCCATGGACATGCACCAACTGCGATTCGTGGTTGTACCCAATAACATTCCACACCATAAGGCATCGAGCTGGTGCTGTACGTCTTGTGCGAATGCAATCACTGTGATGCTGCTCCACTTGACTGCGGCGAACCAAAATGTGGCCATCATTTTCAAACAAACGGAGCCTGGGTTCATCGGAAAACACTATCTGATGCCATTCCTGTCCCCAGTCACATTTTTCCATACACCATTGCCACCTAGAATATTTCTGCGTATTTATCAAAGGTAGGCCGAGAAGTGGACGACGCGCACGTAACCCATGCCGTAATAAACGGTGACACTGTCACCCTTGATAGTGTACGGTGTGTTACACTGTTCCACTGTTGCGCCACAGCCGAGGAGGGCGCATATCTGTCCTGCAATGCCAATCGGATGAGGCGTCGATCTCCTAGGGGGAGGGGGGAATGCGACCCGACCCATTTTGTCGAGTTCTACAGCCTTCCGTGAGCCAATCTGCACACACCCGTTGCACTGCTGAAACACTTCGTCCCACACGAGCAGCAGTTTCCCGGATGGATGCATCACATTTTCTCATGCCAATAATGCGGCCTCTTTCGAACTCATTGATCTGACGGTAGGATTCGCGCATACGTCTGCGAGGCATTCTGCACGTATGCTCAAGTTACACTGATCCTTTACCTTCTGTTTATAGCGACAACGAGACCCGCAGCCACATTTAACGAGTAGGTGGTGTTGCGCCCCGATACCGATGTTGACCTTGATCCCTCAGGATGACACAGCTCAAATGCTAATCATTTCTGCGAAACATCCTAATGTGCATGTCCTCTGAATAAGGACTTCATTTCTCTAGTCTTCCAGAGTGTTTCTTTTTCTGAAAATGAATGTATATCTTTCTTTGTCTCTAGTTAATATATTATTTCACCTACGGAGAGGGACTTTAAACATGGTTCCTTTCGTCGACTTTCCCTTTCATATGTTGCTATTGCCTATTTCGCAACTATTTGGTTCTGGTCTGATTCTTGTGGTCTTCGTCTGCTCAGATCTGACAGCTCCAGCCGCCACCTCCTTGGCGAATATGCAGGCCTGTCGCCGTCTGCGCACGCGACAGTCTGCGCTCGTCATCTCACAGCTAGCCACTAAATAGTTGTTTGCTTCGGTCTTACTTTTCGTAGACTGTGTCGTTGATTATGTCTACGTCTGACAATGACACATTCACCATTCTCCAGTAATGTTATTCTTTGCTTTGCAGGTGAGGATTCTGCTCGTCTCCGTAACCAGCTCAGAGCAACTATCGGAAATCCGCCCCTTCTCCGTGCCGAAGAAGTATCTCGGCGACCAGGGTCAGAACATTGGAGGCAAGTCAAAGAGAACCAATTTATAGCCATATTTTTCAACACACAGTTGGATGATATACGGCGAACTTTTTAAAACGTAACGTCTGTTCTTTTGTGAATTGTTAACAGTTTTGAATATCTAACAGTAGCCAAGGAGTATACAAACTTCCATCTGTAGGATTCTTGATATTCAGCTAAAGATTTCTAAACATTACGAAACATAATTACCACTGCATATGGAAATTCGTCGCGAAGAAATAATAGCATCACATGTACAAAATGTATCATACAGTCTGCCAATATAGTAATTATCTCTACTACCTAACAATATTACTCTTCAAAAAGTAGTAGGACAAGAAATTCGCATAGTCAACAGCCGGAGGTCTTATAAATACTGTAAGAGTATTTGAAAAAATGGTGTGTAAGCATCCAGACAGATACAGTGAGAATCCACTGGTGTTGACAGCTGACATATCAGTCCGCCAGCAATTAAGTTCCATCACAGGCAATCATTAGTACATAAAGTGACAGCAGAGGTCATGGAAAATTAGACTCATTATTGATGAAAGATATTCGGACCAATCTTACGCGCGTATGCAAATGATGCCAGGAAGGCAAAAAATGATACCTCTTGTTTGATAACGCCGAAAAATCATTAAACGCTGAGAAGTTTACCAAATCATATGATAGGATCATGAGTCCATGCCGGTTGCACGCCAAACCATTGTATTCTCCACTAGGGAATTACGTCATCGCAAAAAAAGCCTTTACGTGTCCTGTACCACCAATTATCGAACACATAATGTCATCAAATAAGTTCGACAATGATACATAGTAGAAAACCACCTACTGCCATGAAGCACGTTACTATCTGCATTCATTGTTTCATCGCAGTCAGAGCCGTCAGCTTTCTAAATCCTTTGGTTTATCTATTACGCAGCAGGGTCTCCCTCAATTTTGAAGGGAAGGGTAGAAAATCATCGCGTCATAGACTCTGAGGTCATTAGAGGGTAGGGTTGATTGGGGGGAAGAGACCAAGCTGTGAGGTCATCGGTTTCATCGGATTAGGGAAGGACGGAGAAGGAAGTCGGCCGAGCCCTTTCAAAGGATCATCCTGGCATTTGCCTGGAGCGATTTAGGGAAATTACGGAAACCTAAGTCAGGTTGGCCGGACGTGGGATTGAACCGTCGTCCTCCCGAATCGACGCAGAGCCATTCCGACATTCATCTGAACTAAGCTCAGGAAACCACAGAGCCGGCCGAAGTGGCCGTGCGGTTAAAGGCGCTGCAGTCTGGAACCGCAAGACCGCTACGGTCGCAGGTTCGAATCCTGCCTCGGGCATGGATGTTTGTGATGTCCTTAGGTTAGTTAGGTTTAACTAGTTCTAAGTTCTAGGGGACTAATGACCTCAGCAGTTGAGTCCCATAGTGCTCAGAGCCATTTGAACCATTTGAAACCACAGAAAACCTGTATTTGGGTTACACTGGGATGTGAAAGGATACAGTACAACATGCCATCTTCAGGACGTCCAGACACGCTGTACAGAACTGCACTGTAGCTAACTTTCATTGCATAGTACTTTCCATTCAGATGTTAGTCTGGTCACAATTCCTGTCTTGTGAAATGTTACTGCTGCTTCTCGGCACGCGGACCTTCTAAGAAATCTTTGCGTGGTAAAATTTCTTGATGGGGCTGTACGATTCGTGTTATACTCATGGTTAACTGCATTAGAGAGACCTAAGTAAATGCCTGATAGAGGAAGCGACTAACTGTGGTATGATCCATGCAAGGCGCCAAACAGTTGGTCAGCCATCTTAATCCATGTTCACGGTGAGTGGTTGGAGCTGCGTCCAAAGTACAAACATTTTCCTCGGTGGTGTTCGCTACCTGTTCGACAGGACAGGTAACATGGTGCACCATTCAGACTCCACTGCGTCGTTATTCTCCAAACCAGTGTGTCAGAATATCTCAGTGGAGTTCTGAAATTAGTTCAGTTCTCCATCCAACTAAAAAAGTGCTACAGTGGCCCTTCAGTCGAAAACGCGGTGATTTCTTCCCTTTCCTCCACCTCGGTGGGTAAGCAGCAAAACAATCTCATGTGGTTTTCGATGTATTCACGCACTGTCACTGGCGTGCACCAGTACCAATACCACCTCGTCAGTCAAGGCAGCCTTGTTTCCAAGCAACGAAACTCCGATAGCACTGATACTCTAATGGTTATTTCTGTGCCTAACAAATGGTGAGAAAACGTACACGTCTGGGGCAGTTACTTGCGTAGCCCACAGCGAGGAGCTGACTTCGAATGACATGGATACTCACCTGTTGTATTTGTTTTTGTTGCCGAACACTGAGCATGACTGCATTGTTGTAGATCTGTCCGCTATTACACTACTGGCCATTAAAATTGCTACACCAAGAAGAAATGCAGATGATAAACGGGTATTCATTGAACAAATATATTATACTAGAACTGACATGTGATAACAGTTCCACGCAATTTGGGTGCATAGATCCTGAAAAATCAATACCCAGAACAACCACCTCTGGTCATGATAACGGCCTTGTTACACCCGGGCATTGAGTCAAACAGAGCTTGGATGGCGTGTACAGGTACAGCTGCCCCTGCAGCTTCAACACGATACCACAGTTCATCAAGAGTAGTGACTGGCGTATTGCGACGAGCCAGTTGCTCGGCCACCATTGACCAGACGTTTTCAGTTGGTGAGAAATCTGGACAATGTGCTGGCCAGGGCAGCAGTCGAACATTTTCTGTATCCAGAAAGGCCCGTGCAGGAGGAAATCCTCTCTGGCTTCCGGCGGCTATCTGATTTGGTGAAGACTACCAGTCTCGCTAGCGGGATGAAAGCAGAGCTCACCATCTGCAGCATCATCGACAGGACTGACTGCGGACCTTTGGTACAGAGCCGAGTGGAGGGTCTGAATCAGAGGCTGAGACGGTTCTGCGACCGTGTGGGCTGCAGATTCCTCGACTTGCGCCATAGGGTGGTGGGGTTTCGGGTTCCGCTGGATAGGTCAGGAGTCCACTACACGCAACAAGCGGCTACACGGGTAGCAGGGGTTGTGTGGCGTGGGCTGGGCGGTTTTTTAGGTTAGATGGCCTTGGGCAAGTACAGAAAGGGCAACAGCCTCAACGGTTGCAGGGCAAAGTCAGGACATGCGGGGACCAAGCAGCAATCGGTATTGTAATTGTAAACTGTCGAAGCTGCGTTGGTAAAGTACCGGAACTTCAAGCGCTTATAGAAAGCACCGAAGCCGAAATCGTTATGGGTACAGAAAGCTGGTTGAAGCCAGAGATAAATTCTGCCGAAATTTTTACAAAGGTACAGACGGTGTTTAGAAAGGATAGATTGAATGAAACCGGTGGTGGAGTGTTCGTCGCTGTTAGTAGTAGTTTATCCTGTAGTGAAATAGAAGTGGATAGTTCCTGTGAATTATTATGGGTGAAGGTTACGCTCAACAACCGAGCTAGGTTAATAATTGGCACCTTTTACCGACCTCCCGACTCAGCAGCATTAGTGGCAGAATAACTGAGAGAAAATTTGGAATACATTTCACATACATTTTCTCAGCATATTATAGTCTTAGGTGGAGATTTCAATTTACCAGATATAGACTGGGACACTCAGATGTTTAGGACGGGTGGTAGGGACAGAGCATCGAGTGACATTATACTGAGGGCACTATCCGAAAATTACCTCGAGCAATTAAACAGAGAACCGACTCGTGGAGATAACATCTTGGACCTACTGATAACAAACAGACCCGAACTTTTCGACTCTGTATGTACAGAACAGGGAATTAGTGATCATAAGGCCGTTGCAGCATCCCTGAATATGGAAGTTAGTAGGAATATAAAAAAAAGGGAGGAAGGTTTATCTGTTTAGCAAGAGTAATAGAAGGCAGATTTCAGACTACCTAACAGATCAAAACGAAAATTTCTGTTCCGACACTGACAATGTTGTGTTTATGGAAAAAGTTCAAGGCAATCGTAAAATGCGTTTTAGACAGGTACGTGCCGAGTAAAACTGTGAGGGACGGGAAAAACCCACCGTGGTACAACAACAAAGTTAGGAAACTACTGCGAAAGCAAAGAGAGCTTCACTCTAAGTTTAAACGCAGCCAAAACCTCTCAGACAAACAGAAGGTAAACGATGTCAAAGTTAGCGTAAGGAGGGCTATGCGTGAAGCGTTCGGTGAATTCGAAAGTAAAATTCTAGGTACCGACTTGACAGAAAATCCTAGGAAGTTCTGGTCTTACGTTAAATCAGTAAGTGGCTCGAAACAGCATATCCAGACACTCCGGGATGATGATGGCATTGAAACAGAGGATGACACGCGTAAAGCTGAAATACTAAACACCTTTTCCAAAGCTGTTTCACAGAGGAAGACCGCACTGCAGTTCCTTCTCTAAATCCTCGCACAAACGAAAAAATGGCTGACATCGAAATAAGTGTCCAAGGAATAGAAAAGCAACTGGAATCACTCAACAGAGGAAAGTCCACTGGACCTGACGGGATACCAATTCGATTCTACACAGAGTACGCGAAAGAACTTGCCCCCCTTCTAACAGCCGTGTACCGCAAGTCTCTAGAGGAATGGAAGGTTCCAAATGATGGGAAAAGGGCACAGGTAGTCCCAGTCTTCAAGAAGGGTCGTCGAGCAGATGCGCAAAACTAGAGACCTATATCTCTGACGTCGATCTGTTGTAGAATTTTAGAACATGTTTTTTGGAAACCCAGAACCTACTATGTAGGAATCAACATGGATTCCGGAAACAGCGATCGTGTGAAACCTAACTCGCTTTATTTGTTCATGAGACCCAGAAAATATTACATACAGGCTCCCAGGTAGATGCTATTTTTCTTGACTTCCGGAAGGCGTTCGATACAGTTCCGCACTGTCGCCTGATAAACAAAGTAAGAGCCTACGGAATATCAGACCAGCTGTGTGGCTGGATTGAAGAGTTTTTAGCAAACAGAACACAGCATGTTGTTATCAATGGAGAGACGTCTACAGACGTTAAAGTAACCTCTGACGTGCCACAGGGGAGTGTTATGGGACCTTTGCTTTTCACAATATATATAAATGACCTAGTAGATAGTGTCGGAAGTCCCATGCGGCTTTTCGCGGATGATGCTGTAGTATACCGAGAAGTTGCAGCATTAGAAAATTGTAACAAAATGCAGGAAGATCTGCAACGGATAGGCACTTGGTGCAGGGAGTGGAAACTGGCCCTTAACACAGACAAATGTAATGTATTGCGAATACATAGAAAGAAGGATCCTTTATTGTATGATTATATGGTAGCGGAACAAACACTAGTAGCAGTGTAAAATATTTGTAAAATATCTGGGAGTATGCGTGCGGAACGATTTGAAGTGGAATGATCATATAAAATTAACTGTTGGTAAGGCGGGTGCCAGGTTGGGATTCATTGGGAGAGTCCTTAGAAAATGTAGTCCATCAACAAAGGAGGTAGCTTACAAAACACTCGTTCATCTACATCTACATTGATACTCCGCAAGCCACCCAACGGTGTGTATACTTGAGTATTCCTCATCAGTGTGGGATCCGTACCAGGTCGGGTTGACAGAGGAGGTAGAGAAGATCCAAAGAATAGCTGCGCTTTCATCACAGGGTTATTTGGTAAGTGTGATAGCGTTACGGAGATGGTTGGCAAACTCAAGTGGCAGACTCTGCAAGAGAGGCGCTCTGCATCGCGGTGTAGCTTGCTGTCCAGGTTTCGAGAGGGTGCGTTTCTGGATGAGGTATCGAATATATTGCTTCCCCCTACTTATACCTCCCGAGGAGATCACGAATGTAAAATTAGAGAGATTCGAGCGCGCACGGAGGTTTTCGGGCAGTCGCTCTTCCCGCGAACCATACGCGACTGGAACAGGAAAGGGAGGTAATGACAGTGGCACGTAAAGTGCCCTCAGCCACACACCGTTGGGTGGCTTGCGGAGATAAATGTAGATGTAGATGTAGACCTGCAACATGCGGTCGTGCATTATCCTGCTGAAATGTAGGGTTTCGCAGGGATCGAATGAAAGGTAGAGCCACGGGTCGGAACACATGTGAAATGTAACGTCCACTGTTCAAAGTGCCGTCAATGCGAACAAGAGGTGACAGAGACGTGTAACCAATGGCGCCCCATACCATCACGCCGGGTGATATGCCAGTATGGCGATGACGAATACACGCTACCAATGTGCGTTCACCGCGATGTCGCCTGTAAACAGAACCTGGATTCATCCGAGAAAACGACATTTTGCCATTCGTGCACCCAGGTTCGTCGCTGAGTACACCATCGCAGGCGCTCCTGTCTGTGATGCAGCGTCAAGGGTAACCGCAGCCATGGTCTCCGAGCTGATAGTCCATGCTGCTGTAAACGTCGTCGAACTTTCGTGCAGATGGTTGTTGTCTTGCAAACGTCCCCATCTGTTGGCTCAGGGATCGAGACGTGGCTGCACGATCCGTTACAGCCATGCGGATAAGATGCCTGTCATCTCGACTGCTGGTGATATGAGGCCGTTGGGATCCAGCACGGCGTTCCGTATTCCCCTCCTCAACCCACCGATTCCATATTCTGCTAACAGTCATTGGATCTCCACCAACGCGAGCAGCAATTACGCGATACGATAAACCGCAATGGCGATGGGCTACAATCCGACCTTTATCCAAGTCGGAAACGTGATGGTACGCATTTCTCCTCCTTGCACGAGGCATCACAACAACGTTTCACTAGGCAAAGCCGGTCAACTGCTGTTTGGGAATGAGAAATCGGTTGGAAACTTTCCTGATGTCAGCACGTTGTAGGTGTCGCCACCGGCGCCAACCTTGTGTGAATGCTCTGAAAAGCTAATCATTTGCTATCACAGTATCTTCTTCTTATCGGTTAAATTTCGCGTCTGTAGCACGTCATCTTCGTGGTGTAGCAATTTTAATGGCCAGTAGTGTATGTGGCGCACGCACGACAGCATCCGTGATCTGACCGCAGTCGAATACGCTACTGTCATGCCGACGTCGGAAACAAGGTTGACGACATGCCTGTGACGTGTCACGTGAGACGCAGAACTTTTTCATTCAGCGTGGCCATTGTCGTAGATACAATCGATTTGACTAAGAGAGCTTTCAGAATTATCTATCGCCCTAACACCGACACCACTGACAGCATGCTCATCAATGCAGGTTTCATGAACGGAAATGTGAAATCTGGATGAAGACAGCAAGGCCAATGTGGGGCAAGTATAGTGGCACCCCGCCAGTTGGAGATCGATAGGGGTGCTGGTGCCGGAGGTGCAGAAGCGGCCGCTCGCGTGCACTCTGTCCATTGGCACGGCCGCATCTGACAGTCTGCCCTCTACCTGCACGTTTGGTGAACGCGACGCTAGCGTCTATGAAAACCGCCACGCCAGCCTCGCACTACAGATGAGGTACATCACAATACACAAAAGGTTAGGCGCGTGTGCTGGAACAATCAGGTTTCAAGTTCTCGTTCGGAGACGCACTTCATTGTCCTTAGAGTTCCTCCACACAAAAATGTGGGAACTGATTGTGACAGTATGCGAAGATTGATGATCTGTGTTACTGCATTTTATTTATTGACTGTATAATTAAGGGCAAGGGAGTGGATAGAGATTCAGGGCACGCCCTTGCCCTTGGGGTGGAAAACTGCCCCTAAAGGCGGAACAATCAGCTACGATCAATGCCACGAAGATGCAGAAGACAATGGAAACCATACGTATATCCACAGGACATGCCGACGTCGCAAGGAAAGAGAAAGCGATAAAGATAGTATATGAGGATACTGAACTGGTAAATCAGTACGTAAAGGGAGATGAAAACGTAATAGTCGTGGGGGACTAGAATTCGACTGTAGGGGAAGGAGTAGAGGAAAGCGATACAGCAGAATATCGGCTTGGTACTAGAAATGAGAGAGGCGAAAGATTTAATCAGTTCTGCAATAAATTTCAGGTAGTAACAGCGAATACTCTGTTCAAGAATCACAAGAGCAGGAGCTATACTTGGAAAGTCCGGAAGATACGGGAAGATTCTGTTTGACTACATCGTGGCCATGCAGAGATTCTGAAATAAGATACTGGCTTGTAAAGCGTACCAGTAGCAGATATGGACTGAGATAGCAATTTAGTAGTGATGAAGAGTAGGTTGAAGTGCGACAGACTAGCAAGGACAAATCAGTGCGCAAAGAAGTGAGATACGGAAGTACTAAATAATGGAGATGCACTTGAAGTTCTCAAAGGCTATAGATACTGCGATAAGGAATAGCTCCGTAGACAGTTCAGATGAATAAGAATGGACATTTCTACAGAGGGTAACCACAGAACTTGGAAACAAAAACATAGGTACAAAGAAGGGAACTGCAAAGAAACCATGGTTAACAGAAGAAATACTTCAGCTGACCGATGAAAGAAGTACAAAAATGTTCAGGCAAATTCAGGAATGCAAGTCGTTTAAGAATGAAATAAACAGGGAAGTGCAGGGAAGCTAAGGAAAAGTGGCTGCAAGATAAATGTGATATCATAGCATATATATAAGTCAAAACAACCTTCGCTGAAATTAAAAGCAAGGATAGTGATGGTAAAATTAAGAGTGCAAGTGAGATGGGAATTCCACTGTTAAATGCAGAGGAAAGAGGGGATGATTGGAAAAGTACATTTGAAGGTCTTTGCGGGGGGAAGGCTTGTCTGATGACGTGATAGATGAGGAAACAGGAGTCCATATAGAAAAGATTGGGGATCCAGTATTACAATCAGAATTTCAGAGAGCTTTGGAAGACTTAAGATCGAATAACGCAGAAGGGATAGGTAACATGCCATTGGAATTTGTTAAATCCTTGTGGGACGACTGTTCACTCATACACTCTGTAGTGTATAAGTCTGGCGATATACCATCCGACTTTCGGAAAAACGTTATTCACACAATTACGAAGACTGGAAGAGCAGACAAGTGCGAGAATCATCGCACAATGAGCTTATCACTTCATGCAAGTTGCTGATAAGAATATTATACAGAAAAATGGAAAAGAAAATTGAGTATGTGTCAGATGTCGAACAGCTTGGTTTTAGGAAAGGTAAAGCCACCAAAGAGACAATTCTGACATTGTGGCTGATAATGGAAGCAAGACCAAAGAAAAATAGACAGGTTTACGGGATTCACAGATCTGGAAAAAGCGTTAGACAAAAGTGGAGCAAGATGTTCGAAATTCTGAGAAAAATAGGGGTAACTATTGGGAGAAACAGGTAATGCACAATATGTACAAGGGCCAAGACGGAGTAATAAGAGTGGACGACCAAGAACGAAATTCTCGGGTTAAAAGTGTGTGTAAGGCAGGGGTGTAATCTTTTGACACTATTCACTCTGTACATGGAAGAAGCAATGACGGAAATAAAGAATAGGTTCAAGAGTGGGATTAAAATTCACGGTGAAAGGATATCTGTGTTAAGATTAGCTGATAACATTGCTATCCTCAGTGAAGAATGTTGAATGGAATGAATAGTCTAATGTATACGGAATGTGGACTGAAAATAAATCGAAGAAAGACGAAAGTAATGAGTAGTAGCAGAAATGAGAATGGCGAGAAACTGAACATCAGAACTGGGGATAACGAAGTAGATGAAGTTAAGGAATTCTGCTACATAGGCAGAAAAATAACCCATGACGGACGGAACAAGGAGCACATAAAAAGCAGATTAGCACTGGCAAAACGGGAATTCCCGGCCAAGAGAAGTCTGCTAGCATCTACCACAGGTCATAATTTGAGGAAGAAATTTCTGAGAATGTACAGCATTGTATTTAGTGAGGCATGGACTGTGGGAAAACCGGAAAAGAAGAGAATCGAAGCATTTGATATGCGGTGTTACAGAAGATTGTTCAAAATTAGGTGAACGGGTAAGGGAAAGAATCGGCTAGGAAAGGAATGTATTAAAAACACTGACACAGAGAAGGGGCAGGTTGGTAGAACATCTCTTAAGACATCACGGAATAACTTCCATGGTACTAGAGGGAGCTGTAGAGAGGAAAAAGTGTGGAGGAAAACAGAGATTGGAATACATCCAGCAAATAATTGAGGACGTAGTTTGCAAGTGCTACTCTGAGATGAACAGATTGACACAGGAGAGGAATCTGTGACGGGCCGAATCAAACCCATCAGAAGTCTGATGACTCAAACTACTATTAACGGCGGTGACGCAGGAGATCTTTTATTTTATTTACTCCCCTTTCAGAACGTTGCCGTATAGTCGTTGTAAATAATTTTATGGCACCTGAAGATGATCAGAAGACCGAAACTACTACATTTTATCAAGAGCTCTGAGCCGTTTTCGAACATGACTGGTTTTCAAATACCTACGCAGTACAGATCACCACCTGTACAGCATGTGTTGGCATTTATTGTCTTTAACGAGATTCATCTGAAAAGGTCACCTGTCGGCACTCAATGGACGTCCATTTGTGGTACCGTCGTGCCAATTCCAGCCTTCGTCGCTGGTGAACAGCAGTCAGCACGGGTGCATGAAGCAGGCGCTTGTTGCGGAGGCCCATACGCAGCAATGTTTGCTCAACCGTCGTTGAGGCGGTACTGTCCATAGTGCCTTGGTTCATCAGGGCGGTCAGTTGCCCAACCGTTACACGCCTATTCGCCTGCACACGTCTCCGCAGCCGACGTTCACCCCTGTCATCTAAGGCCGGTGGTTTACCGCAGTTGCCCCGGCGCCCGTTTTGGATAGCGCCACTTCGCCATTTTTATTTATTTATTCGTATGGCTAGGGCCCCCCGTCGGGGAGACCGTTCGCCGGGTGCCGATCTTTCAATTTGACGCCATTTCGGCGACCTGCAGTCGATGAGGATGATAGGATGATGACAGCACAACACCCAGTCCCTGTGCCGAGAAAATTCGCCGACCCAGCTGGGAATCGAACCCGGGCCCAGAGAAATGACAATTCGTCACGCTGACCATTCAGCTGCCGGGGGCGGACAACTTTGCCATGCATGGTATACTTTAACTACGGAAGCACGCGAATTGTCCCGAAAGCTTACGGTCATTGCCCTTTGGACGTCATATACATCGCTCCGTTTCCACATTACGACAACGACGGCACTGTTTTCGGTGTTCCCCCCGACACGATTTATATACCGTGCTAGTACTACCACCTGGTTACAAACGTGACGTCAAACATAGACAGTGGTCACATTAATATGCCTATACCGTGTTTAATACAGTTTCGGTCCCCTTCTACATTTTTTACTCCCCACAATCCCCTCTATTACCAAATTCATTGATGCCCCAGGATGTGTCCATTCAACAGACCGTTTCTTTCAGTCAAGTAGCGCCATACGTTTCTTTTCTCCTTGACTCCATTCACGAAATACGCATCAGTTACTCGATATATCCATCTAATCTTCGATATTCTTTTATAACACCACATTTAAAAATCTTCTATCCCTTCTTTTGTCTGTGTTGCTTATCGTCCATGTTTCAATTTCGTGCAAAACTGCAGTCCAGTCAAATACTTCCACAAAATGCTTTCTAAAACTTATAATTTTCTTTCACAAATGCTCCTTGGCTTCTTTCACAGATTGCTGCATGTACCGATTGAGTAATATGGGCAGTAGGCTACAACTTTGTCTCAGTTACTATCTACCACGACCTTCGACTCTTATAACAGCTTTCTAGTTCCAGTTCAAGCTGTACCCGAAATGATTCGACTGGATAGGTAAAACATACGGAAACGTTAAGCTGGTGCTTTTAATGCTTCAGGTGCTCTACGTAACCTCCCCATTTGAGTACAACGCACAGAACGTCAGACAAGCATGTGGAACTGTCAGAAAAGTCCTTCTTTGGGATGTTGTTCACATTGCGTGTCACACTGTCTTTAATGCAGGGTATGTCTTCAAAGCGTTGGATCCTTCATGTGAATTTCCGCACTTTGTCGTTGTGATAATTTACTATTGATGATATCGTCTAGTCACAAGTACAGATATTTCCAGAAAATGAATTTTTCCACATAGTCTATTATTCCTTCACTTCATGTGGTTGTTCTGTACACCATATTCTAACATTATGATGGTTCACCTTGCCATTTGCATGGAATTTTGCCTCGTCACTAAACACAGCATTGATGAAAACTGTCATCCTCCATTTTGACAAGGACGAAACTACAGAACTTATATATATACATATATATATATATATATATATATATATATATATATATATATATATATATATATATATATAATTAATCGAATTAATTACATTATTGTCATGTTTGATTTATATGAATTTTGCAGCGAATGAATTGTCTTTCACTTTTAATTTACCGAGTGTGTAAATTGTAATTCAGTGGTGGGCTAAACTTACGTCGATTTTCCTTGCTTTACGCCGTTGAGATTTACGGAATTTGGTTATACAGTTCTTCTTCCGCCATGAATACTTCTCATTTTTGACCGTGAAAACAATACTAATTTTTATCGGACTTCCTTTTCAGATGCAGGCAGCTACAGTGACATGACATTAGCATAGTGCGCGGAAGGAAAGAAAACTTTCGTGGTTTTGCACTAAAGAGAAGTCTCACACTACATACTTTCATAAAAATTATTATTCAGGTAACACAATGTCTACCACACACTTCTCACAAGAATACGTCTTCTCCCCACGAGAACTAAGGACAGAGTCCTCTAGCTAAATAACTGACAAAAAAATTGAATGAAGTTTACATCATTTGTCATTCGCCTTCCGGCGTAGCAAAATACATCTTTTTCCGACGCTTACAGCGGTCGAGCTAGTGATTATTATCATTGGTTTTAAATTTTTGTCGTAGCTTGTTGGGGCTTTTCCTTATGTACCTATACAAACTCCACATGTTGTTTGTCACCTCCACGAAGAGCTTGCAGAAGCTGAATTTTGTATGTTGTGTAAACGTCGACGCAACACACGCCAAACGGATATCGGGGGCATGTTGAGCTGTCGAGCTGCACGGCGAACTAATATCTGCGGACTCCTTGTGAAACTATGGCGGAAGCGTTCGACGTCTGTGTCACACTCGGGGACGGCCCGGCGGTCTGCCTTTACACGAACAACCCGTTTCTCGGAATTGTTCATGTCATCGTCTAATGCTCTGTGCTGTAGGAGGATCCACACCATACTTAGTACAAAAGTTACGCTGAACTGTTATTACTGATCCGCACTGCGCAAAACGCAGAACACAAAACGCTTTCTGTTGTCCCGATACCATTTTTATTAGAACTGAAGTTGGCGCATACGACTCCCACCTACCGGGAACCATGTAAAACTCGAGAGTTTGCTGTTTACAACAGTACTTTGTTCACGCCCATACCTTAGATAGCATAATAGTTACAATTTTTTAAAAATCTGGTGATTCTTTTTGATACACCCTGTACTGTGAACATCATTTCGGCGTTGCGCCGAATGCTGAGCGAGCCGATGACTGACTTGGTTCGCGCTGGATGGCGGTAAGATTTGCTTTGTAAATACCTCTCCGTACGTGTTGGCTTCTGGAAAATTCTGTGGCGTAGTGTGTCTTTTATACGACCACTCCTTGGAATGGGATTGCGTAATACTTCTCGTCTTCTTTCGTGAACTGCATCTTTTTGTGCAGATTGTTCAAATTTTCGTGAAAGATGTGTAGCCCTGGCCCACCATGGGGCCGTAAAGCGAACGTGTCGCCTTCGTGTGTTCCTTTTACGGTGCACTGCAGTGGGCTCTATAAAGGGCGTTCGGTGGCAATAAGCTCTATAATGGGAAGCTCATAGCCCGTTGCTGACTGATAGATTTGGCAGTAAGACACGCTACCTTTATTTTTAAGCTTATCGTTCAGCCGGAAAATTCCAGATCGCCTAAATATCGCTCCCTGCAACGATCTCTGCGAGCTGTTGCGGTAGCACTGTACGTGCCAGGGCGGCAGCGGATGGCCGGGGAGAAATTGGCTGTGCGTGGTGTGGGGGCGGGCACGGCCGGCGAGGAAATTGCCTGCACACCACCGCTGCCCACGCGATCCGCTGTGGCGTCATGCGGCTAGGATGCAGCCAGTACGCTTGGCTATACATCTGGCAACGACTTGCTTTCTCACGTCCTCGCGAACGTTTCAGTGACAATTTCCAAGAGTGGTGGACTGTAGCCGGATCCAGCAGAAGAATTGGACGGTTTTTAGATTGTTGCGCGCACACACACACACACACACACAAGCTTATGTATCCACTGCAACATTTTGGAGTAACCTGCCGGTTTATTACTCCAGTTGCCTTTACGACCACTGCACTGACAAGGGAAGCACATTAGCTCGAATGGCTAAAACCTAATAAAAAGATTTTCACTATTTTAAACATAGCTGCACAACAGCAACGGTTCCACGTAATAAAATTTTAAACAGCCGACCAGTTGCAATGGATAAAGAATTCTTTACCTAGGTTTCGACAAATGTAAATTTCTTCTTCAGAAGGT